>NC_031782.1:1644336-1672188 GCF_001522545.3 Parus major
GAAGGGATGTGGGGAAGGAAGGGATGTGGGGAATGAACTACAGCTCCCACACGGCCCCGGGAACGCCGGGCGGGGCTGAGGGGATGAGGAAAGGCGGGGATGAGGGTAATGAAGGGGTCCGGATGATGCTCCGCCCGCCGCCGCACACGCCGCTCCGGGACTCGGCTCCGGGCACAAGGGGTCCGGGCTTCGGGGTTTGGCTCCTGAGCCCCGAGACTCTGATCTGGATACGCGGCACCGGTTCCCTGGAGCTCGGCCCTGGCCCTGGCTCCTGCCCCCAGCGCAGTTCGAAGCCGGACACCGGGCACACAGCTCCGGGCCCCTCGGCTCGGACCTGGACACACGGCTCTGCTCCCCGGGGCTCGGACCTGGGCACACGGCTCTGTCCCCCGGGGCTCGGACCTGGGCACACGGCTCTATCCCCGGGGCTCGGACCTGGTCCCCACAGGGCTCAGACCCACACACAGCTCCTGCCGCTGGCCAGGCAGGTTAAGGGGTGGTAACAGGACAGGTTTCACCTGTAGTTCAGGAAAGGACTGGAAGAGACTGCGAGTGTTCCTTTCCCGTGGTGAATAAACATTAACCAAAGCCCAAAGCCTTGGTCAAAGCCACTGACATCTGCAGGCTACTGTCAGGTAGGCTATCCTACCACAGGGAGCCAGTGTGAAGGACGAGGGGCAATGCCTCAAACTGCCAGAGGACAGGGTTAGATGGGATATTGGGAAGGAATTCTTCCCTGTGAGGATGCTGAGGTCTAGTACAGGCTGCCCAGAGAAGCTGTAGCTGTCCCATCCCTGGAAGTGTCCAAGGCCAGAGTGGATGGAGCCAAGAAGGATGTGGGATAATGGAAAATGTCCCTGCCCCTTGGAACAAGATAAGCTTCCAACCCAAACCAGTCTGGGATTCTCTGATGTGCTTTCATGGGCTGCTTGTCCCAGCAGCTGCTGTCACAGGAGTGCTGAGCCCACCCCAGCCCCATTCCCTGGGAGCTGGAGTAGCTTTCCCACTTTGTTCCCTCAGAGAGAGGACCTGGCAGGCCAGTGCCAGCATTTTTATTAAAAGCTGCTTACCTAGTACTAACACAGGGCTGTGGAAGTGCGAGCTCCAGAGGTTAATTGTGGCAGTCCATAGCATGAGAGGGTGATGGTGACTCCCTTGTTCCCAGCACAAAAGCTGGGGCCTTTTCCTTTCCATTCCTGTCCCTTGTTTCTGCCTGTGCTGAAATGACCTTACTCTGTTCTGCTTTTCTGCTCCAATAACCCTGCTGGTTTGTTTTTCTTTTTAAAAATTTTTAGACCTCCCTTCACTCCATTTTGATCACATGCTTTACCAACCTGTGTCAGAGTGCAGCAGCCAGAGTGTGAATGTGCTCTAGAATGAGCCTCGTCCCTGCTCCCCTCAAAACCAGCACAGGACCAGGGCAGGAAGCTGGCCTGCCTCCATCCCCAGCCCTTTGCAGCACTTCTAAGCTGTCTAGCAAAGGTAAAAGGCATCCACTGTTAATTTGCTTTCCAATGCTGACACTTGAGCTTCCTTCATTCCAAGGGAAGGCTGCATGCCGTCACCCTTACTGCTTGAAGAATGAGAAGGAAATACTGGACAAAGGCGCTTGGTTGAGGCACAGCAAGCTCGAGCCATGAGGAACCCTGAGATGAAACCCTGCAGAGCTGGGAGCAGTGAGCAGGGTGAACAATCAGCATCTCCGAAGTGGCTGGTCCTGAGCAGCTCCTGAATCCCAGTAATGAAGGGGCCAAAAACCCCAATGAGTCCACGGTTGCTTTGGCAAATGTTAGCCTGGACACATGCTGATCCCGAAAACCAGAGCACCTGCTGGGCAGTGCCAACTGCCAGCCCCAGGCTCTCCCCTCCTTCCTTCTGCACCCAGAGTTTGCGTTGGACTCCTGGCTCTGGGGCAGGCTCCCCCAGAGCTGGGTTTCCCAGCAGTTTGTGACCCTGATCCACAAGGAATTCCCTTTCCCCACCCGCCTCCCAAATCCCCTCCCTCCCCCTTTTCCTGTTTTTTCGTGGTGGTGGTGCTGCAGTGGTGGGGCTGAGAGAACATCTCTTCCCACCACACCTTCCCAGCACCCTCCCAGTGTCTTGGAGAAAGGGGGCTGGCAGCTTCTCTGTGATCCCCAGTGTGTGTTCAGGGCTTGGCGGGCTGAGTTAAGTCTGCTTCTTTTCCCATTCCTGCAGAGAAAGGATAAAAAAATAAAAGGGATAAGGAGACATTGCTGGAAAAAGCAACACTTCAAGACATCCCACCCTGCTGGGGGGCTTTGGACCCAGCATTCTCCAAGCATTTTCAGTGCTGCCCTGGACATTGCAGGGGTGATGCTTTCCCTCTCCCACCCAGCCCTGCATGTCCATGATTTCATAGTTAAACAAGGGGCACAGACTGAGATTTCCCGTGGGGCCAGGGAGGAGAGGGAGAGCTCAGCAGGACCTTGGCTTTCCGCAGCACGCTCCCCGTGTTGGCAGGGATGATGGAGGGGCTTCTCTTCCTCAGCTCTGCCGCACAGTTCACAGGGACCAAGTGCTCAGGGGGGTTCCCGTTTGGCTTGTTTGTAGTTTCCTGTGGAAAAGGGGGAGAAAGAAAAGCTGAAGAAACCCAGGAAACATTGACAACCAGATAAAAAAACCCCATGAACTGCAATGAGATAAAAGTTGAGGTGACCAAATTCAACTCACACACCTCTGTCCACAAAAGGGACAAAGCCAGAGGGATGTCCCCTCTCCCCTGTGCTGCTCCCCACAATGCCCCAACCACCATTTCTTGCAGAAGCTGGAGCTATGCGTGAAGAAAAAGGGAAACATACCCCATTCTCAGCCTTGCTGGTCACAGCCAGCCCCAGGGCCGGCCCTCCTGCCAGCGACTGCTTCAGCTGCTCCTTCACTTCGGTCAGCTTGAGCTCCAGATCGACCCGAGACTCCTCCTTGTGCCGGCACCGCTCCTCCAGCAGCGCCACACGCTGCTCCAGCTCCTGCAGCCTCGGCCCTGAGTGCACAATTCCCCAGCTCAGCGCTGGCAGAATCCACCCATCCTCCTGCACAGCGACACTAGATGGGGCTGCCAGCCCGGCAGAGCGCTGCAGCCAGCCCAGCTCCTGGCCACACTGTCCCTGTGGCCAGTCCTGTGTCCCTGTGGCCAGTCCTGTGTCCCTGTGGCCAGCCCGGTGTCCCTGTGGCCAGCCCGGTGTCCCTGTGCCAGCCACACTGTCCCTGTGGCCAGTCCTGTGTCCCTGTGCCAGCCTGGTGTCCCTGTGCCAGCCCATCTCTGAACCCGAGCATCTCACAGCGGCCCCAGCCTACCCGTGCTGCCCTTCATGGCTTCTCGCAGCTCCCGCTTCTCCTTCCGCAGCAACATCAGCTCGCTGCGGATCGCTGCCTTCTCCTTCTCCAGCTTCTCCTTCTCCGTCAGGAACCGCCTGGCGTCCTCCTCGGCCCGGTTCTTGCCGTACCTGTACTGGTTGGCACCTGCAGGGATGGAGGAGCCCATGAAGGGCTGCACCGATGGCACCCGTGGCTGCACATCCCTCTGGGAGCAGCCTCCTTCCCGCACTAGCCAGGAGCCCTGGGGAGTTTTGTGGCCCGTGGACTCACTGGACGCGTGTCTCTTCACTTTGACTTGTGGGTCCACCCTTCGCGACTTCTCGCTGCAGGACGAGGCGTGGCGCTTCACCTGAGCACCCCCCGGCCGCCCTGGCTCCTCCTCCGCCTGCTGGGAGGAGAGGGAGCGAGCTGAGGCACCTGCAGGGCCATCCCCGCCCGGCCACGGTTCCCTGGGCCACTCTGCTGGGAGATGATGAGCCGCGAGGTCGTGCTCACCTGAACCTTCTCGTAGGGGACATCATCGTACACCACCCGAGAGGAGTCCGCTCGGTGATCCTGGGAGGAGCTGGCCCACCTGCAGAAGGAGGGGCGGGATCTTCCTTTCCAGAACATCCTTGCCAGCCCCTCACGGAACCCTTCCAGCTCAGGGGGATTCCCACATTTCATGACCCTACCCTGCCATACCCTTCATCAGCCCCATGAAACCCTTTGAGCTTCCCATCCTGCCCAAGGGAACAACCCCTGGGGCACTGACTGTCCCGGAGATCACAACCACAACCACAGCCCAGCCAGTGCCTGTTCCAGGGAATCCAAAGGGCACAGATCCCCAGTCCCAGCCCAGCACTCAGCCCCTGGCACAGCAGGAGCACAGCCTTACAGGTATGAGTGTCTCACGGCCGTCACGATGTTGGCAATGGTCTCCACATCCACGTAGTCGTAGTGCAAGGCCTCTGGGGCCGTCTGGGAGCCTGTTTCCACCAAGAGGAGACCCAGCCAGCGGCCCAGGTCTTCAGAGCAGCTTGCCTGGAGGACAGAGGAAGAGTTGGGGTGCATGCCCAGCTCTCATCCTTGCTGCCTCCCAACACAAAGCCCTGCTGCAAACATTCCCCCTCCGTGCACAAAGTTCCAAAAGGTGCCCTGGAGTGCAAAACAAGGCACTGCTTGCGTGGGACGCTGATCACCCCAAGGATTGCTCCTCCATCCCCACGAGTCTGTCCCACCCCGCTCACCTCCAGCGCCGCCACCTCCTGCCCGTGGCGGAGGATTCGGAAGGCGAAGGGGTGCTTGGGGCCCAGCCCCGGGACCACCTCGCAGCCCCGCAGGACGATGGCGTTCACGTGTGTGCGCAGGTCCGTGCGGTCCTTGTGGAAGTAGAGGGTGTTGCCCTTGAGGCGACACCAGCGCTCCTTCCAGCACTGGTTCACCAGCACGCTGAGGTGGCCTGGGGTGGCAGGGGGAGGGAAGGGCATCAGTGCCTGCCCGGCTGGGCTTCGGGACAGAGGTTACGGCACAGCTTCCTGCTCACCCCAGCCCTTCTGTGCCTCAGTTTCCCCCCAGACAAGAGGCTGGGCTCAGGGAAGTTGCCAGCTTGGTACCACACGGTCTTCCCAAGGCTATTTTTGGGGATATGGGTGACCCTTTGCCCACTTGCCACTGGAATTTGCAGAGCCAGGCCTAGGCAGCATTTCCCAGCCTGTGGCAGTGTCACAGCCCCTCAGTGAGCTCATCCCCACCCCTCAGCCCTCCAGCCATGCTGGGGGAAGGATGTCACTCCCCACCAATCCCACTCCACTCCCAGCCCCATCTTTGCCCCCAGCCTGCACGAACCGCAGCAGGGGATGTCCTCCTCGGTGGAGGAGGTCTGGGTGTCCTCAGGGGATGGCTTTTTCTTGGAGAAGCTGATGATCCTGGTGATTTTCTTCCCTGCTGCCCGGCTCATTGAGCCCTTCAGGTCAGCCAGGCCGCTCTTTTTGCCTTTCCCTGGAAGGACAGGGTAGCTGTGTGACCCTGGTGTGTGCCCTGGCACTCCACCTGGCTGCAGAAGCTGCTGCCCAGCTGTGGGCACACAGCTGGCCCTGGCTGGGTGGGCAGTGGGGACGGGGACTGACCGTGCTCGCCGTGCTCTCTGCGGGTGGCCGGGGACCCGGTGTCACCCATGGCCACACTGTCTGAGTCCGAGGTGTGCTTCTCCTGGGACAGACGCTGTGGGAGAGCAGGATCCCATCAGCATCATCCCCCTGCACAGGGCTGGGATATCCAGCTCCTGTTCCCCTTCCCAGCCCTGCAGAGCTGCTGTGAGAATGGGAAGGGCTCCTCATGCAGCCCCAGGAATTTGGGGTTCTCCAGCTCTGTGTTTCCCAGGTTTGCCCACACAGCCCCTGGAGAGGGCCCTTAGAAACCATCACCTTGTCCAGCTCCATCTTGCACGGCATCGCTGGGGAGGTGGGGGCTTCCATCCCGCCCGCTGCTGGACTGCTGGCTTCCTTTATCACCTGCAGAGACAGCCCCAGCTGCCAAATGACCCTGGGCTGCCCTCCCTGGCTCAGCTCCTTCAGTACCAGAGCCAGACTGAACCAGGGGGACGAACCCTGGTCCCCACAGCTCAGGGCAGCAAACCCAGCGTGGTACTGCTCACACCTTAGCCCCTTCAAAACTTCAACCACTTTTGTGGATTTTAGAAATCTCAGAAGGAAGAGACTTAGGTGCCAAGCCAGCATCATCCTGCCAGCACAGGACACCTCGTGACCCCCATTTTAAGGCGTGGTGTGTAAAACAACCCTGTTCTCCCACACTGGGGGTGACAGCTGCATTGGTGGTGTACTCAAAGGCTCCTTCCCCGCAGCCCCCGCTTCCCAGCCCTGAACAAAGGCAGGAAAGGGCCCTGGGGAAGAGGAAGGGGAGAGCAAACATCCCCCAGCCGGGGCTATCAGCACCGGAGCCACCCAGGCCCTGGGAAGCGGCCGATAAGAGACAGGAGCAAAGCCCCCTTCCCCTTCCAGCTGGGCAAGGCCATTCCCAGGGCAGCCCCCTCCCCAGCTGGAGCAGGGAGGATGCCAAGGGGAGTCTGGGGATGCCCCTGGGAGGAGCAGTGGTACCTTGAGCCACTCCTCAGCCTGCTCCTTGCTCTGCACTGCCAGCACCAGCGCCTCGGCCCCTGGCAGCGAGAACCGCAGCTCGTGCTTCTTGCGCCGCCCGTCCTTGGGCACGTAAATGACATTGCAGGTGCTCAGGGGCACCTCCACGTGTGGCTGCCGGTCCTTGGAGCTTTTGTAGCACTGAGGGAAGCAGAGAGGACTGCTCAGGGCTCAGCCAAACCTGCCTGGCCGGCTGAGGACAGGCCCCAGACCCCTGTGCTGGGGGGGTCTCCTAGGTGACATGGGGTCTCAGGTCCCTTGCTGGGGGCACAGATGGAGGTGGCTCAGCCCATGCAACAGCCTGAGGGTGCCCTCTCACCCCGTGGTGTCCCAAAAATAGGGGAGCCCTCTGTTCCCTTGCAAGGTAAGCGAGGGCAGCTGCTGCTTGGGTGGCAGCCTTGGGGCAGGGACCTTCTTTGGATGGTGTTTTTTTCCATCAGCTTGGGCTCAGCCACCCTCCCAACCCCTCAGAGGGTTTCTGTGCCCCCCAGGCCAGGCTCACCAGCAGTTTGCCATCCCGGATGATGGTGAGCTGCTTGGCCCACTGCCCAAAGCGCTTCTTGCGCAGGAGGAACGCGCAGATCCGGCAATCCTTCACCAGGTTCATGGAGGCCTCCTCCGACGGCCACTGGTGTGTCAGCTGCTGGCCCTTGCCCTCCTCCTCCTCCTCGTCATAGGACTCGTAAGAGCTGCTCATGGCATCCGAGTCGTTGTCTGGAAGGAAGCAGGGGGGTCACCCTACAAGGTGCTGCACACCCTGCCAGGCTTCCCCATGCCCAGCAGGCTCCAGACAGAGCTGGGCAGGGTGCTGGGATAGGTGGATTCCTTGTTCTCCTCTGGAAACAGCAGTGCTTGGCACCAGCCATCTCCATTTCCCTTGGAATCCCAGCAGGATGCTCGTGGAGGAGCAGGATCCACAGCCCCAGGTGCATCGATCCAGAGCTCTGGGCTGCTTTATTTCTTTGCACTCTTTGAAATCCTGCTTCTCCAGCCTCAACCCCAGCAGCCCCAGCCCATTGCTCACCCCACCTCAGGCTGGACCTTGCCAAACTCTCCCCTCCCTGTCGAGGACACCCAGATACCTACAGGAATTTTTCTGCTCCCCGTTTATCCTGGTGACAGGGTAGTTGCTGTCTGCATCCTCGTAATAGCCGTCCTCGATGGAGTTGGGGGGGCTGGAGCTGTCTGCAGGGGAAGCAGAGGGAGCTGGGGATGGCACACACACTTTTCCCTCATGGATACTCAGTGGGACACAGCCAAGCACACCCTCCCAGGGCACCCCAGCATTGGTTCTCCCATGGCTCTGATCTCTCCCCATCATCTCATTCCCAGTCTGGCTGGAGCAAACAACTCCTTGCAACGCCCAGTGGGATGGAAGTGAGTGTGACAGGAGCGATGCTGGTGGGAGCAGCGATAATTCCTTCCCCAGGATGAGCAGTCCTGCCCACTGAGAGCTTCCTGGTTTTTCAGGCAGGTGAGGGATGCGGGGGGCAGCTCATGGGGCTCCCCCCACCCTCCTGCTGGCCTGGATGGAGCAGGACTCACTGCGGGAGGTGATGTACTCGGGGGCCTTGCCAGGGCCCAGGGGCAGCGCTTCCTCGTAGTAATCCTCAGGAGGGGGAGTGGTCGGCAGTGGAGGAGCAGGATCCACAGGAACCTAGAGCAGAAACACCTCCAGCACGAGCCAGGCAGCAGCAGGGGCAGGAGCCCCAGCAGGGCACAGGAAGGGTCCCACCCCAGCCACTGCCACGTCCCCGGGCAGGTGCAGAGCAGAGCTGGCTCGGGGACAGGCAGGCACGTACAGCTTTGCAGGTCTGGCTCCTCACCAGCTCCAAGCCGGCACCGTCACTGGTGTCCCCCTCATCCTCCTGCATGTCCTGCAGGTCCCGCAGGTCACAGTCTGCACCGGGAAACACAGGGTGAAGGGAGCAGGAAAACAGAGCTGGACACCCCAGCTGTGCCCTCTGGGGATCTCCCTCCATGGCCCTTCCCTGGGAGGGTGCTGGGAGATGGGAATCACTGGGAAATGCAGCTGGAGCGTGGATTCCCTCATGGCCAGTCCCCAAACAGCTACAAGGGAGCAGAACAAGCAGCCAGAGTGATGATGCCCACTCTGGACACGAGGATGTAGCTGTCACCCTTCTTCCAAAGGACCCCAGGACCAGCACACACCCAGCAGGACCCCCAGGACACCCCTCCAGCTGAGCCACACGTACCAAACTCCTCAAAGAGGGACTCCACAAAGCTGGTGCCATTGCCCAGGGACGCTGTGTTGACGTACATGTAGTCCACATCCTTCCCTGGAATTGAGGAGGATGCTCTGAGCCTGGGGCAGGCACTGGCACCCCTTGTCCCCAGGGACACAGAGCAGGCACAGGGCATGGAGGAACCCCCAGGGATGCTGCAGCTCCCCCAGGAGAGCAGCAGTGGGGAAGGTTGGGAAGCCCCAGGTGCCTTCCCGTGGAAACCCCTGCGCTCAGCACAAACCCAGGGCAGGAAACGCTCTGGGAAGCGGCGTTTCCGCAGGGAGCAGCCTCCTGGATCCAGGGAGGATCCTCCTGCTGGGAAGGGAAAGCAGGGAGCCCTGAGGGGGCTGAGCAGGTGCTGGGCTCATCCCTGCACTGCTGGGGACACCCACTGCCTTTGAGAACAGCCACAGCCACCACAGGAGAGGGACACAGACCTGCAGGCGGCTGCAGCTTCTGCAGGATGCTGGAGACAGCCAGCTTCTTCTCCTGCGTGGTGGCACTCAGGTACTCGTGGTCCAGCAGCTTGAGCAGAACACTGAGCTCTGGCAGGAGCTGGTCCAGCACTGAGGGGAGCAGGGAAAATCCCGTCAGCCAGGGGGATTTTGGGATGCTGGGGTTAAGACAAGGCAAAACGGGCTGGAACTCCAGCAAAGCTGGAGCTCAGAACAGGGCAGAGTGTGAGCTGCAGTTCCTGCCAGTGCAGGACCCCTCCTGCACAGCCAGGGTGGCACACAGCTGCCTTTGGCTCTCCTGGGGCCAAGCGTCATCTTGGCAGAGGCAGCTTGGACATGCTGATGGATGAGGATGGCTTGAAGGAGGGGACAGCTCCCCAGAGCATGGGGACACCCTGGCTGGGCTGCAGCTGTCCCCACACTGCTCCTTGGCACAGCAACGCTGGGCAGCACCAAGGGGCTGGCACAGGGTATTTCCCAGAGGAAGGGAAGGATTCCGAGCCACTGATGGGATCCTCCTTCCTCATGTAAGGAAAAACAGCACAATAAAACCACTGGTGATTGAAAGGGTGGAGCGGAGCCCGGCAGGAGGGGAATGAGGTGGAGCAGCGCCAGCCAGGATGAGCCCCTGGGCACAGAGACAACGTGCCAGCATGGATCACCACCATCCCAGGACACGGGGCAGGATGTGGCTCATGAGGCTCTTCCTGCCTCCCTGCATTCTACCCCCACAGCCCTTCTGCTTCCTCCTCCCTCCCCAGAGCCACACTGAACAGCAGCCTCGGCGCTTCAGGCCACGGCACAGGGCAGTGCCCATCTCCCCTGGGCAGCCCAAACCAGGACAGGCAGCCCCAGGCAGCAGCTGAAGCCTCAGCAGCGCTCCAGGAGGGACGATGAGCACCCCTCAGACCCTGGGGAAGGAGAAGGAAGCACAGGGAATGGGATTCCTGTTCCTTGAGCTGGAATGACATCCCACAGCCAACACGCCGGCACAGGGCGATGCTCAGCTCGCTGGCTCTCACCAGCACACACCTCCTGTGCTCTGCCAGCAGCTGTGTGGGGTAAGCACCCGGCTCCCAGGGGCAGGGAGGGAGGGAAGAGAGGAAAATCCTCCCTGGGGTGTTACAGAGTGCTGCACAGGCAGCACAGGATCAGGCTCCTGCTGGGGATCTCCAGGCAGGTGACACAAACTCCCTGCAGGGCTTGGCAGGGCAGGGCACTGACTACGAGGAAGCAGCTGGGACAAAAAGTAACATTTCCCGTCCAGCCAGCACCTGCAAACATCTGGGGAGTCACCCAACCTCCTGCTGCCCCAGCTCAGCCATGAGCTCCCACAAAGGGGTCAGGGACTGTGCAGACTCAATGGCTTTCCACAACTCACCAAACCCCAGGCTGTGGGGTCAGCAGCATCCCCCACACCCCCAGAACACCCCAAACCCCAGGCTGTGGGGTCAGCAGCATCCCCCACACCCCCAGAACACCCCAAACCCCAGGCTGTGGGGTCAGCAGCATCCCCCACACCCCCAGAACACCCCAAACCCCAGGCTGTGGGGTCAGCAGCATCCCCCACACCCCCAGAACACCCCAAACCCCAGGCTGTGGGGTCAGCAGCATCCCCATCCCCTGCCATGTGTAGGACATGTCCCATCACAGGCACCAGCTCGGTGTCAGGGCTCGGGGCCAGCCAAGGGCAGCCTGGTTTGTGTCAGCAGTGCCAAGGCAGGCAGGGAGGGGGGCGAGGGGACCCTGCCCTGCTGGGCACCAGAGCTGAGGGTGCCTGTGAGCAGCCAGGGCTGCTGCAGGGGCTGAGCTCAGCTGCAGTGCCCCGAGCTGGGCACACTCAGCATGGACACACAGCTCTGAAGGCGCCTTTGTTTCCCCCCAGCTGAGCTGTCCCCTCCGTCTCCCTTGTTCAACATCCTCCAAAATCCAAGGGGGGAGGGAGGGGGCAGTCAAAGAGGCCTGTGATCCCAGGAGGTGCCTGAGCAGAGCCCGGGGGAGCGCAGGGAGGCAAGGAATTCATTTCCTACGCTCGTTAGGCTTCCAGCCTGAAGGAGCTTAATGAGGGGCGCAGGAGGCGAGGGGAGATTGCTCCAGGGGGGCAGCAGGGGATGGTTGGACACCCAAAGTCACCTGGCAAGCAAGGAGCAGCACAGACACTCCTGCCAGAGCTGCTGGCAGCCAGCACAGACCCGCAGAGCTGGCCCAGGGGACAGGGACACATCTCCTGTGCTGTCACTGCCCCTGGGGGCTCTGAGCCCGGGCACCAAAGGGCTCCTGGGGAGGAGGGCGTGGGATGTCACAGTGACCACCGGTGACGTGGCCAAAAATGAACCCTGTGTCCCCTGCTCTGGGACACCTCCAGCCCTGGTGCTGGCCAGTGGCTCCCACCTGCTGCTTTCTGCTGGGGCTTCTCCTGCACCCAAAATCTGTGGGATCACCCCGCTGCCCTGTGCTCCAGACACCCCAGGACAGAGAGTGACAGCAGAAACTCCCTCCTCGCCACGTCTGCAGCCTGTCCGAGGCAGGATGGAAGATGTCTCCGAGGTCTCTGAGCCTGGGAAGGCCAGGACCCATGGCAGCAGATGGCTTTAGCATTAACTAACAGGGCTGGGTGGGCTGGGGGGACCCAGGGGACAGCACCAGGACACCGGGGCAGTGCTTCCCCTGCTGCCAAAGCCTGCCCTGGCAGCAGCACCAAGCACGGTGCTGCAAAGGAGCTGCATCCCCTCCAGCCCCTCTCGCCACCCTACACCAGGCCAGCTCTAATTTTAGAGCCCACAAGTGCTCCTCTCCTCAGGGACCCTTTTCCCAGCACACAGATAAGGTCTGAACACAGCCTGCAGCTGCACAGCCTCCCTGGCTCTGCTCCAGCACAGCAGCAAAAATCAGGTCCTGCTCCAGTAACCTGCAGAGAGGAGGAAGAGGAGGAGGAGGAAGAGTCTCTGGCCAAGCCAAAGCAGGAGTTTCCTGATGTAGAGACCCAGCTTGTGCAAGAGGAGAGATAAGAGAACCCCATAGAGTTCTGACTCCGAGAAAAGCCCAGTCTGCAGCTTGAGAGAGCCCCGGGGAGGGGAGATGCTGAATCACAGCTCTGAAATGCAGTGGGAGGTGCACAGGGACCCCCATCCTGTGGCCACAGCTCTCCTGCCTCCGGCCACGCTTCCTCCTGCGCCAGGTGACGGCTGGGGCCGAGGGGGGCCGGGGGAAATCGGATGCTGGGAGTAACAGCCATTGTTTGTAGCTAAAATAAAACCCAGGCACAAAGAAATCCTTCCTGTTGGCACGGGCAGGGCCCTTGGCCGCTCTGCCTGCAGGCACAGGGCTCCTTACAGCTGCCACCCGCAGCCAAGGAACGCTGAGAGCTCCGGGGATGCCCCAAATAGGTGGGGACAGCACCCAGAGCCACCCCAGCCCCAGGGGGAGCCCTGCAGGGAGGTGTCTGTGGCTCAAACAGAGCCAGGGGAGGTCTCTGCAGCACACAAACCACGCTCACCTGCACACAGGGGGATGTGGAGCCACCTGCGAGAGCCACACGGGGCTGGGATGTGTCCCCACGCCTCGCTGGCTGCTCTGGCACGGGCATCACCACGGGGTGAGATCCTGGCAGCTCCCTCCAGCCCCAACAGCGCTGCTCTTTGAGGAAGACCACGGCCTCCTGGGCACCTTGCTGATATCCCAGGGCAGTTCCTGTTCCCATTCCCATTCCCATTCCCATTCCCATTCCCATTCCCATTCCCATTGAGGTTTCTTCCCGGTGGGGAGGAGGAAGTGCCTCTGTGGGGGTGGCTCCCAGAATTGTTCCTTTGTGCAGGGGACAGGAGGACAGGGCTGCCTGCTCTGCTGTGGCACTGCCCTGGCGAGGGGCAGCACTCGGCCCTGGAGGTGGCAGGGGGCAAGCAGGCTCTCCCCAGCACTCAGCACCTGCTGGCTGTGGGGCAAACTGGGATGGGCTGCTAGGGGCAGGAACAGCAGCCTGGAAAACACTTCCACCTCCTCCTCCTCTTCTTCCTCCTCCTCCTCCTCCTCCTCCCAGCCTGTCCTGCTCCAGGCCGGAGGGGTTTTAGGGAAAAGCCAGCCATTAATGATGGCACTTGAGCCCTGGCAACGTCCCCTAAGAGTGGAAGATTTGCTGAGGGGCCACTCGGTGCACATGAATCATCTCCTCCCTGCAAACAAGGGCCCCTTGAGTGGGGCGGATGGGGGGAGCCTCTGACTCTGCATCCAACAATTCCAGCGGGAGCTGAGCACTCAGGGCTGGCTCCTGCCTGCCTGGGACCCTGCCACCCTCCCTGGGATAGCTCACAGCATCCTGCTCCCTGTTTGGGTGCTGCAGCATCCCTGGCTGCTGAGGAGCACAAGGCAAGCTCAAACCTCAGCACCTCCCCACGGTCCCTGCAAGCAGGCAGAGCAGCCATGCACAGCTCCTGGGGCCCTCATCATCGTGGCCTTGCAGTCATTAATATCCTTAGCTGATAGCCTTGGAAAATCAATCTCGGGAGAAGAACGTGAAACCTGATTTTCCGAGGGGACACGAGGCCCCCCGTTCTGCCTGCCAGGGCAGCGCTCTCTCCCCTTGCACAGGGGGCTTGGGGGGCTCCTCTCTCCCGCCCCAGCCCTGGGAGAGGGGCAGCTGAGCCACCAGGATGGTTAAAAAGCACAAAGGGTGCCCTGGCTGAGTGCCCCCAGCAGCTCTGGGGATCCCATTCCCAGCACTCTCCCCTTGGCACCCCTGGGCCATCAGAGGGACAGAGGCTCCCTGAAGTGACATCGCTGCTGGGACAGCCCCTGCTGGCCTGCAGGGAATGTCCCTCATCCCAGCAGCTTCATCAGTGCCACAGGTAATTATTAACAGGCTGATTAAATCACCAACAAGCACCTCCTGTGTGACCCAGGCCACCAATGACCCCCCAGTGTCCCTTCTCCAGGGGCTGTTCCCCCCTTTCTCTGCCTCCTGGAGAAGCTTGTGGCTGTTTGCTTTAGCTCACCCACAGCAAACTCTATCCCCCTGACCTGGAGGCTGCAGCCTCCAGGAGGAGCAGGGGGTGGTTTCTGGGTCACAACTGAGCACAGCCAGCAAATAAAACCACCCAGGTGAGAGATCTGTGAGTGACCCTGCTGTGTCCCCAGAGAGGCCACGGGCAGCCTCCAAACTCTGCTCCTAACCCCAGGTACCAGGGGTTTCCAGCCCCAGCTCAACACAATCAGCTCTGGAAAATCCCATGGAGCAGGTTTAGTACTCCCAGACTGCATTTCAGGAGCTGGTGCCAGGCTCAGCAGGCTCGGGGCAGGATGCTCCAGCAGGGGAGCAGGGCTCGGAGGCTGCTGGCTGGAAAACACATTTAAATAATGAATGAAAAGGAGAGGTTTGAGATGCCCTTTAAAGGAATAGTCAGGCAGGGGTGAGACCTGCTGAGTAATGTATAAAAAACAAGCTTCAGGCAGAGGAGAGATGTTAGGATTACTCAGAACCCAGAATAAACTGTGTTTCCTCCAACCAAAATTTTGGTGTCGGCCTTTTCCAAACAAACTCCAGCAACAGGTTGGCCTGGGCTCCTCTCCAGCACTGGGAGAGGCCCTGGGATGGTGCCCCAAGCCTTTGCCCACCCCTGTGGCCACCCTCTGTGGTGGGCAGAGCAGTGGGCAGCCAGCCTGGGTCACACCTTCCTGCCTCTGGGCACCTGGAGCTGGCACCTCTCTGCAGCCCTTGGTCTCCAAACTTCAGCCTCCAGGACAGTCAGAGGCTAAGTGCAGGAATTCCAGCCAGTTGTGGGAATTCCAGCTAATTGTGGGAATTCCAGCAAATTGCAAACATTCTAGTGGGAAACCCCAGTTCCCACCAGTCCACACCAAACACCTGGGGCTGAATCCAGCCCCCACATCCCCAAAATCTCCTCTGCTTGGGGTGGAAAGCTCTCTGTACCCCAAGAGACACTTCTCCATGTCCTACGCATTCCCATTGCCCAAAGCCAAGTTCCAAAACACCTTGGATGCAATTCTCAACCTGCAGGAGCGAGACATGGGGAGGCCACCAGAGCTGGCACATCTTGGGAGGAAAAGTCACACAGGGAGGTTGTGACAGGATCCTGAGAAGGAGAGGAGGATCCAAACCCTCACCAAGCAGGGGATGGGCAGGGATTTGCAGGAAAGAGCTGGTGGATCAGCTTTCCCAAATCCCACTGCACTTCCCCAAATGCCTTCAACAGCAGGATGTGGATCCTTCTTCGCAGAGCTGGTGGGGGGAGAAACCACAGATCCTGGGGGGAAAAATATCCCTGTGGATCTGGGGGAGGGAGATGTGCACCCAGCCCCCAGCCCTGGCATCCCTGCCCCGACCCCCACAATGCCCAGGAGTTCCAGAGCTGTGCCAGACAGGAGTCCCAGGGATTGGAATCCTCTCAGTGGCCACCTCAGCCCTGTCCCCCTGTCCCCAGGCACAGCAGGGTCCGTGTGTGAGGGGGCTGGGGCCGTGCTGCCCCGGAGGACCCTCGGCGAGCAGGATAAGCGTTATTTTCTCAGCCCTTCCCTTTCCTTCCCTTGCCAAGCTCCGGCGGGAGCATCAGGTGCAGAGGCAAGGCCACCATCCGACAGCATTTCCTACCCGGTTAACCCCTGCAGGGCAGGGCTGGAGGGGCAGGAAAACCGGGATATCCCAGCGGGAAAGGTGACAAGGTGGGACCGGTCACTGCCGGCGGCTCCAGCAGTGCTGGCACCGGTTCACCTGCTTTTAACCTGCTGCTACTTAAGTTCTATTCCTTGTTCTGTCCTTCACAAGCACTGTTTCCCAAAATTCTGGACATCATAGAATGTGCAGCTGCTCCTCCATCACAAACTTGGGTGGGTTTAATGCTCAAACAAACCCCGGGAGAAAGCCAAAGCCATTCTTCAAAGTGCTCCTTACACATCTCCTGCTAATTGCCAGCAATCAGAGCATGCCAGCGTCTCCCCGAGCTCCCTCTTATCACTTCCAGGATCAAATGCACATGAAAACCACTTCAAAAAAAAGAAAAAAAAATTAGTTTGAGCATGGAAACCCCTTGCAGCAAAGCTGGTTTTGTTCCGAACTGTTGGGAAATGTCAGTGTTTTCCCTCGCCTGCCAAAGAGGCAGCTTTGATGCCACGGGAGGCTTTATCAGGAGCAGGAAAGGAAGGGGCTGCAGCAGCAGTGCCGCGGGGGGAGGCTCAGGGAGGTTATTTTATCCTTCCCCTCTGCAGATTGTCGGCCCAGAATATCAGGAACCAGACCTGAGCTCCCCAAATCAGCGCCTCGGGGTGATGACAGGCGGCTGCTGCCTGCCAGGGTGCCCTGGCTGGGGTGCCAGCCTCTTGTTTGTGCAGGGCTGGCAGTGAAAGGTTTCCAGCCCCATTGTCTTGTTGATGCTCTGGGACAGTGACATTTAATAGATATTTTACTGGATGGAGAGTTGTGCCATTCGTTTTTAAAGCTCCTGATATGCAGGAGGAGATGTGTTCCTCAGGAGGGAGTTTGAGCTGTGCCAGGCTAGATAATAGGGAAGGGTTAAGGGGTTAGGACACAAGTCTGGGATGCCAGAAACCACTTCAAGCCTCCACTCTGCTCCACTGTTATCTCCTGTCCCCAGCAAGTGATTTGGCTACTGCACAACAGGCAGAGCTTGGGTCTGGCCCAGTGTTCTGCTCTGAAAAGGCTTCCCACTGCTTGGGATGAGACAACTTCTTCAAAACCTTAAACAAAGTTTTCCTGGGCAGGGATAGGAACCTCCTGCAGGCCCGTGGGAGCTCGGGCGCTGCTCCACAGCAAAGGGCACGGCAGGCTCAGCACGTTAGCACAGGAAAAGAGCATTTCCAGGTCAAGAGTGGGAAAGAGGCAGGTTTTCCAGGCACTGCAGGCAGATGGGACTGTCCCCAGGGCTCCTGGCTGGGGGGACACTAACCCAGAGTGGCCTTCCCTTGTCCAGCAGCCCCTCTGTGCCCCTGCAGAGCTGCCAGGAGCCTTCACACGGACCCAGGGTTTCCCTGCAAAGGGAAATCTGCACACAGCAGGATATTGGAAAAATCCGGAGGGGCGAACAACTCCAGCACTCCATCAGCATCCCCAGGGCCGCCTCCCACCTTGTTTTACCCAGCCCAGGGGGCTCAGCCCCCTCCCCAGCACCCCCGGGCTGGAAACAGGCGGTGGCTGAGTTTCCAGCGGAAGGAATGGCTGCAATGCGAGGAGAGCTCGGCACTTGCCCGGCGCTAACAGCTGGCCCGGGCTGTGCTTCTCAGCACCCCAGAGCCCTTCCACCGGCAGGATTCCTGCTGCCAGCTCGCAGGAATGATCCCGGCTCCCTCCCACCCGTCCTGCAGCCTCCCCATTCCTGTGGGCGAGCTGGAGCCAAGTTTATCCCTGACACATCTCCACCGGCTTTGCTGGATTTAGAGCCCAGATAAGTTTGGGGCAGGACCTAAATTCTGGTGGCTCAAAAGGTCAGGGAAGAGACACTTAATGAGGGGGGAGAGGCCATGTGTGAGTACAGGCGTGTTTGAGCAAGGGATCGGCTCCCAAATCACACATTGGGAGCTGGGCTCTCCATCAGCACAACCCAAAACAACTCTGCCAAGAGCCCACAGCACCATTCCCCCCAGTCAGCACTGGTGGAGAGCTGGGCCATGCAGTGGGCACTGAGAACGAGGAAAAACTGGCAGATGGTAAAACCAGGATACAGCAGGGCCTGAGCAGAGCTCCAGGTGAAGAAAGCAACTGCCAGAGATCAGCCAGAGACTGGGAATGGACACAGAGCTCCTGCCTAACCCTTCCACTGGGGAAGGGAGCATTCCCTCCAGGAGTTACAGCCCTCAGAAGGATCCCACAGCTCTGGCTGATGGGCAGGAGGGGCTGGGGGAGGTTTACATTAGCAAAGATCCATCCAGGTGCCAACAGCAATTCATCACAGGCAGGCGCTGCTGTGGCTGCCATGGCAGGCACCAGCGAGGGGGATCAAACAGCTCTTCCTTGGCAGGAAGAGGCCAAACCATGCTCAGACACGGCTCCCTCAGCTGGACATCCCCTCCTTCCCTGCCATGATGTCCTGGGTTTGATTTTTGGGGTGGGCTGAGGTGCAAAGAGGGAGTTTCCCATCAGCTCACACAGCAGGAGCGTGCAGGAGCCGAGGCGCTCTGCTCGCCCCTGTCCCAGCAGTGATGTCCTCTGAAGGACAGCCCTGGCATCAAGTGTCACTTGACAAAGCTCCCCCTCCTGCCACAGCTCCCTCCTTCAGAGCTGGCAAAGCCACCGTGGCTGGACACAGCCCCCGGGGACGGCTGTCCCTGTCACCGTCCCTGTCCCCTCCCGGCCACTGGCACCGCTCCCCAAGCACTGACACCGTGCCTGTGTTTCCAGCAGTCCCAAACTCCTCTGAGCTGTTTCCACTGCGGAAACGCCACCCCATCCTTTTACATCGGCGAGGGGAACTCTTGACCCCTGGGTCTGTGTGGTGCTGACCCAGGGCTGCAGACACAGCACTCCTGAGGACTTCAGCGTGGTCCAGCCCGTGCGGCCAGAGAGGCCCCTGGCCAGTCTCTTATCGTTTTTGGCCGGTGTTTCTGTAGCAGCTCCAAGGACAGGTCAGGGGCCAGGACCCTCGTGCTCCATCATGTCACCACCTGCTCCTCCCGTGCAGCCCCAGGCTGCAATCAGCAGCAGCAGCAAGAAGCAATCCCCCTGCAAACTTCCCTCTGCTCCCTCCAGGGACCTGGCAGCCCCAGCAGAAAGCCAGGACCTTCTCTGCAGAGCTGGCCCAGCGCCCTGGCAGGTTTATACAGATCCCAGATCAAAGCCCAGGAGCTCCGGGAGCCCGGTGCCACAGGCGGGAATGGCACACGTGTGGGAAGGCAGCTGCTCCCCAGCAGGGTGGGGATCGGCCCCTCCGCGGCTTCACCGGCGTCTCCCCAGCCAGGGAAACCCTCTGAGCCCGATCAGCTCCATCAGGAGCGTCACCTCCCTTTCCACCACCACAATTTCCCCTAACAAGCGCTTACACCCCACAGCCTCCCTTGCAGGCTCCCGGTGTTTTACGCATCCGACCAGCAAAGAGAAACTGGTTCCAGTTCGTGCCCCGGCCGGCCCTGCTGGAGAACTGGAGCAAAAACACGCTGGGAGCAGGGTCCCGCATGGAGCCGCTGGGATTCACCCATGGGCTGGGACGGGATGCGCGACCCGCGATTCCCTGCGCCTGGCACGGGCATCCCGTGTGCCCTCCGCGTCCCGTCACATCCCATCCATCCCATCCCGTCCATCCCATCCATCCCACCCTTCCATCCCATCCTTCCCGTCCCGTCCCGTCCATGCCGTGCCCTCACCGCTGAGCCTGTCCATGGTCCGGAGCCGCAGCAGCAGCGGCCGCCCCGGGAGCTGCGGGCGGGGAATGTCCCGGGCAGCGGCCGCCCGGCGGGGCCGGCTCTCGCTCGGGGCGGCCAATCCCTTCACCCGCCCCTCCTTCCCTCCCTCGCTCGCTGAGCGGCAGCGCCCAGCACCGGCCCGGCACGGCACGGCACCAGGGACAGCCCGCGGGGACAGCCCGGCCGCGGCTGCGATCCCCCGGCACCCCGCAAACCCCTTATCCTGCATCCCCCATCCTGCATCCCTCATCCTGCATCCCCCGGCACCCTGCAAACCCCATCCTGCATCCCCCATCCTGCATCCCCCATCCTGCATCCCCCATCCTGCATCCCCCGGCACCCTGCAAACCCCATCCTGCATCCCCCATCCTGCATCCCCCATCCTGCATCCCCCGGCACCCTGCAAACCCCATCCTGCATCCCCCATCCTGCATCCCTCATCCCTGCATCCCCTGGCACCCAGAGACCCTCTTGGGAAGCGTGAGGGTCGTGAGTGCATCACCTCCACCTGCCTGGGTTGGGCAACTTCGGTTTAGGGAGAAAATCCCGAATTCCCACGCCCAGCAGCAAGGACAGCTCCCCCTGACCCCTCTCTCCTTGTTTTCCCCTCCCCAAAATCCCCTCCATGTCCTCTCCCTCCCGGTGTCCCTCCTGTGCCCGGCGTCTCCCTGGTGTTGTCCCTCCTCCAGGGAGACCTGGGCTTGGGACATTGGTGGGACATTGGTGGGACATTTGTGGGACATTTGTGGGACATTTGTGGGACAGTGTCCCAGGTGTGGGAGCAGGGACAGAGGCTCCTGGCACTCCCAGGACAAGGTGAGCTCCAGCTGAGCCCTGTGGGGACAGCAGCTTGGGACAGAAATGTCATGAGGGTTCACACATACCCAATTGTTATCACTTGAAATATCAGATGGGAATTAGCAACTGGCCTGGAGAAATTCCCCCTTTTGGGGCAATTTCAGCCCAGGGCCCCCCCATGCCCAGCTCCTGCATGGTTTGGTGTTTGGTGGTCTCTCCATTCTGGATTGAGCCCCAGTTGTCTTCCACAGCTTGGGGTCACCTTTGGGGCTGTGCTTGGGGCAGGAATCTCAGTCCAGGGCTGCCCACACTGCCAGGCTGCTTTGGGAATTGCAGATTCCAGGGCAGGTGGTGATGCCTGGGGTGTCCCTGCAGCCCTCCCCAGGGCAGTGGGACACCAACAGGGACCCTTGGAGTGTCTGCTGCCCCAGAATGGAGCTGGAGAGGCTGCCCTGGCTCTGAGAAAAAAACCAAAAACCAAGCCCTGCCTCAGTTTCCCCACCTTTGCCATGCAGGTCCTTGTGGAGAAGAGTTGCTGCCCATAAAATGCTTTGGAAATGATCCTGCTGATGTGTTATTATTAATAACATCCCCCAGGCTTTATCACTGGAACTGCTGCTGGAGAGAGAAGATTCCTACAGCCACAAACAGTTGAGTTTGATTTAGAGAGCCCCATTTTGTACGAGGAAAATAATTATAAATCAACTTGGCTCATTTACTGCTGCACTAAAGCAGAGGAGCAATTCCCAGGGCGATGTTGACATCCCCACCTCAATCCCCAGCCCTTTCCCTGCTGGCACAAAGCTCCAGAGCTGCTGCTGGTGGGAGAACTCCTGCCCTGAGCCCCTGGAACTCTGGCAAACTCCTGCAAGGGGAACCTGCTGATGGATTTTTGGGCAGCAAAGCGGGCAGCTCTGGGTGGCAGGGAGGGCACTGACCCACTCCGTGGGCACAGAGGGACAGGAGGGGACCAGAGGGGACCAGAATGTGGCTCATGGCACAGTGAAGGTAAAACCTGCTCTGTCCCCTCACAGGAACTCTGCTGAGCCAGCTCCTGCTGTACCCCACATTCCCTGGCCTGGTTTTGGGACTGTTCAGTCCTGGTTGTGCCTGAAAATCCTGCAGGATGAGCAAATAGGAGAGCAGAGCAGCACAGACACCAGGGAAGATGTTTGTGTGGAAACAACCTTATTTGTTTTATGAAAAAAATAAGCCAAAACCAAGTTATCCCATAGAGTTTGGGATAGAAATACGTAGAGTTTGCAGTGGAGGGAATTGCCTTCATTCCCAGAGGGAATCATCAGGGACTCAGGCAGCTGTGATGGGGAATTCAGGAAAATCCAGGAGAGGTCCAGCAGGTCGTGGGACCTGCATTTCCCACCCCTCTCCTCTGGCCTTCCCCCAGCTCCCAGCTGGAATATCCTGGAATATTCAGCCCTGGACAAACCTGAAGAGCAGCAAGAAACTGCACAAGGCAGGAGGTGGCTTTGGCTGTTCCACTTGGGAAGGGCTGGGTTTGGGGATGGAAAGTGGCCATTCTGGCACCTTGGGAGGAGAAACTGGCTCTGGAGCAAGCCAGGTTTTGCAGGGAAAGCCACCAGCCCAGGTGGGACTGGGACTCAGGGGCTCAGCTTGGCCCCCTGGGGTCCCCACAGCTCCTGTCCCCTGCCCCAAGCTCTGCATTTCAGATCCTGAAGTGCCCCAGTCCTGGCCGTGTCAAGGCAGGGAAGGATTTCAGGGGCCCGGAGTGAGATCCCACTTTCCTGCCCTTGTGCCCAGGGCCTTTTCCACCTCTACTCCACAGCCCAGCTGAGCAGAAGGGGATCCCAAACCCATCCCAATCACCCCCATCCCAAACCCCTGCTCTCTGCAGCAGGAAAATCCTCCCCTCGTGTCCCTGAGGGGCAGCAGAGTCTGGGAGAAGCCAGGCATCGATACAGAAATCAGGTTGGAAAAGGAAACACAGAGCATCAAACGATCTGCAAGACTCCAATTCACTCTCAGGGGTGCAGAGAGGGCCCCTGTGCCCTGTACAGCCCCGAGAATCATACAGAGCTGCAATATAGAGATCTCTCTATGTATATATTTATAGGTATGTATATATTTATAGTGCACTGCATTTAAAACAGCCGGGCCTGCTTCTTCAGCTCGTTCCTCTTCCACAGCGCCAGGCGGTCGAACTCGGCCATGGTCATCCCGAAGATCTGGTAGAATTCCTCCTGGGACAGGTGTCTCTGGGGAGAAATGGGAGGCTGGGCCAGAGCTGGGCACCTTCCAGGGCTGAGCAGAGGGGTGAGGGCATCCCCTGCCCGCTGGGACAGCGGGGTGACAGGAGCCCCCTCGGGAAAGGGGAGCACTGCCTCCCTCCTGCCCCTGCCAAAGGCACAGGGGACAGCTCTGCCCGGCCATGGGGGCAGCAGGAGCACTGGGACAGTGCCCTGACCCCTGTCTGCTCCTGAGCAGATGTGGGGATGCTCCTCACACAGCCACGAGCCCCACACGCTGCGTGCCAGGGTCACCCCATGGCATTGGGTCCCTCTGTGCCCTGGTAGTCCTCAGTGAAAAAAGCTCTTCTCACCTCTAACCGAGTCCTGTCCACATCTTTGGGCAGCTGGTTCCTCCCCCTGGTCTTCACCAGGAGCAGCTCGTAGGGGTAGATCTGCACGGGGACAGGGACACGTGGGGCAGCCACGAGACACTCGGGGCACACTTGGGAATGAGGGCAAGGGTTTGGGTGGCACAGCTGACTCCAGGGCTTGCATGGGACAAGGAGAGGTGGGAATTGCTCTCAGGGTGGCTCTGATCCACCCAGAATCTCCAGGGTGGCTCTGGAATAACCTGCTCACTCTGCAAAACCAGGAATGACCCAGGCACTGGGAGCGTGAGCAGGAAACCAGCAGCACAAACCCCTGCTCTGTCCCTCACCCGGGGACAATTCTGCTCAGCAAGCATTGTCCCAAGCACCTGGGACCTGGCAGGAGGGGAGGGACTCTGATCTGAGCCCCACAGTCCTGGGATGGGGCTGTCAGGTGGAGGATGGAGGGGAACAAAGGTTGTCCCTCTGGAGAGCTTGGGGACACATGGACACATCCCTGGGACTCCCACCTCTGCCTGGTGGCCGCTCCTTGCAGCAGAAGGGTCTTACCTTGTACTCTGTGGGGAGAGAAAAAAGCGAGCCTGAACCACCCCGACCCCTCTTCTGTCACCACCCTCCCCCCAGTGCTGCCCATCTCCCCCCATTCTCCCTCCAGCCCCCCAGCATCTCCCCCAGGGCACCTGCAGGGTCCCCAGCCCCGTGCCCCCCTCACCTCGCATCCCCCAGTTGACGGCGTTGGTGCTGTCGTAGTGGAAAAGCTCCGCGCTGGGAGGCTGCAGGAGGGGTGGACAGAGGGGGAGTGAGAGGGAGGCTCCCCCAGGCACCCCAGGTGACACCTCCCACGTCCCCAAGGGAGGTCCCCCCACCCAGGATAAGAGTTCACATGGAGACAGGAGCAGAACTCCTGATCCCAAACAATCCTGAGCCCAGGATATAAAACAAAACTCTTCTGCTGGAAAGCAGCACCAGCATCCCTCTGGAAATCACCCCGTGGGAGTTTCAGGGCAGGCACTGCCTGGACAGGGCACTTTGGGTCCCAACAAGGGTCATTTTGGATGGGCACAGGACAGCAGTGGCAGCAGGGGTGCAGAGAAGGGGAAAAGAGAACATCCCAGAGATGGAAAGGGAGCTCTGGGGGCTTGGAGCAGCCTGGGAGAAATGGGAATGTCTGGGAGAATGGGGAATGCCTGGGAGAAATGGGAATGCCTGGGAGAAATGGGAATGCTTGGGAGGATGGGGAATGCCTGGGAGAAATGGGAATGCCTGGGAGAAATGGGAATGCCTGGGAGAAATGGGAATGCTTGGGAGGATGGGGAATGCCTGGGAGAAATGGGAATGCCTGGGAGAAATGGGAATGCCTGGGAGAAATGGGAATGCCTGGGAGAAATGGGAATGCTTGGGAGGATGGGGAATGCCTGGCAGCAGCAGGAGGCACTCACCCTGTGCAGCCCATTCCTCCTGTAGGCAGGAAGGGAGGCTGACTTAGAAATGAGGGGATCTGCAAAGAATCCACCAAGGGGCATCAGGGAAGAAGCAGGAATGAGCCTCACACCCCCCAGGACAGCCCCACCGGGCCACCCTCTGCCTCTGTGCTCCCAGCTCTGCCTCCTTCCAGCTCCAGCTCATTTCCAGCCTGCCTTCCTCCCGTGCTGATATTCCTCTCCCCAAAATCCCTTTCCTGTGGCAGCCCGACCACCTCACCCTTCAGAGCAACATTCTCCTCTCTCAGCTTCCCCGACTCGTCCTCCCTGTCCTGCTCCATCTCTATCCTAACCCAGGCTTGCCAGGGCTCCCTCTTTGCTTCCCTTGTCCCCTCCCTGTCCCAGCTCGGGCTGGGCAGGGCTCAGGTCAGGCACTCACCGCTGTCGGCCAGGTAGTGGCTTCGGGGAGCTGCAAGGAGAGCAGAGCCGGCTGTCAGGGAGGGCCAAGCACCCCATGCCATGCAGAGCTGCCCATTCCCAGCCCCACAGATCCTCCCTGGGGCTCCCAGGAGCTCCCACGGGGCTGAGGGGCTCCCTGAGCATCCCCAGACAGCTCCGTGAGGGCAGATGTGAGGAAGGAGAGCATGGACTGGACAGGGCCATCTGTGCTGCCAGGCTCTGCAGTGTCCCCCCTGTGCCCCAAGGGCAGGGCTGGGTGCCCTGGGGGCTCTGTGAGAGAAGCAGCACAAGCAAGGCAGCCCTGGGGTGCCAGGAACTCCCAGAGGTGCCAGTCCAGAACAGGTCACAGCAACCCTGGCTGTGCTGCCACATCCCCAAGGGATCCTTCAGCCGTCCCACGAGGCACTCCCAGGCTGCCCAGACACCACTGGGCAATGCCCCACCCCAGCTGGGGCACAGGGAATGGATGGAGCCTTCCGGAGAGGAAAAGACCCTCCCGAGCCCGGCTCCATGGCCAGCACCTCTCACCAGCCCTTTCCTCATCCCTTTCTTCCCTCTCCACCCCTCAGACTTCCCGAGGGGCTGGGACAGGGGGACAGGGGGACAGGGGGACAGGGGGACGGGCAGGGACAGCCTTACAGCCATTGAGGGAGCCCTCGTAGCCCGCTGTGTGCAGCGCCTCTCTGCTGCTGGCCGAGCTGCGAGGGGGGGTCCAGGGGTCTGTGTAGGAGTTGGACCGAGCCTTCATCTCCTCCCTCAGGATCAGCCTCCCGATGCCACTCTGGATCTGGCAGCGGGGAAAAAGCCACTTTGCACTCTTCCTTTCCCTGCCCAGCCCTCTTTGGCACATCCTGGAAGGGCACAGCGTCCCCTGGCACCTCCTGAGGATGAGGTGCTGGGGCGGGGGTGTCTCGACCCCTCCTTGAGAGCCACGTGGGGGTGGCCAGGAGGGGACAGATGGCAGGAGCAGGGATGGTGGTGGCACCTTCTCGGGTGGCAGAGCTGGGCTGAGCTGGGGACGGTTTGGTGCTGGCTCTGTGCCCTCACACTCACCTTGTGCATGCCCCGGTCGTACCCGTCCTCCTCACCCCCTGACGAGAACCTCCGGGCCCGGGGAGCTGCAAGGAGACACCAGGGGTCAGGTGGGGACAGAAGTGGGGGCAGGCAGGGAGGAGGATGTCCCCAACCACATGGGGACAGTTGTCTCCCACAGACTCCTTGGGTTTTGGGGTCACCTTGGCAGGTATCTCAGCCCAGACCCAGCTCAAAACGAGGTTTCCTCCCAGAAAATTTGGAATCAGGAATGTGTTTCCCTTTCTCCCAGCCCGAGGGGAATTTGTTACCTTTGGGAGAGCCTTGGAAGGACCAGTATTCCGACTCGGAGTGGTAGTAGGGATCGGGGGAGTAGGCAGGGCTGTACTTGGAGGACTGCGCGATGTCCTCGCTGGTTTTGCTTTTCGTGGCTGCAGAGGGGTTGTCTGCAAAAGGAGCGGGCAGAGCCAAGGTGAGGATCTGCAGAGATCCACCCCAAATGACGGCAAATCCTCTTCCCTCCCCAGGGATTTGTGTCTGGGACAGCACGGAGCAGAGCTGGGAATAATCAGTTTTCCCACTGCTGACACCTCCTCAGGGGTGCTGAGGCAGACAGTGGGGACAGTGACAAGCAGGGGATGTCACTGATGGGGCTGGGAAGGACCCAAATGGCTGAGAGCCCACGGTGCCACAAGTTCTGGCTCCTGCACCGTGCTCATCCCAGTGCCAGCAGTGTCACCGAGCTCCCCGCGCTGCCCTGTCCCCAGGAGGTGAGAGAGGGACGGAGGAAGGCTCAGAGCCAGCAGGGACGGGGCTCTCCGGGTTCTGCCAGGGAAAGGTGGGGGGAGCAGAGGGCTCTGGCAGGGCTTTGGTCCTCATGGCAGGGACACACAGAGTGCTCAGGCTGGGGACAGAGCCTCAACAGCACACGGGGGAGCCCAGGGGGGAGCTCTGCTGCACCAGAGGCCAGGGGAGGCGCAGGGGAAGGAGCAGCAGGGACAGGAGGTGACAGAGCCATCCCACCACCTCTGGGGACCCAGCGGGTACTTACAGCAGCAGGAGCAGGCAGCAGCAGGCGGTGGGAATTGGGCAGGAGGGAGGGGAGAGCCCGGGGAGAGAGAGGAGACACAGTTACTGCTCAGGGGGAGCTGCTGTCCCTCCGGGAGCAGAGGCAAGAGGGGACAGCGCAAGGCAGCCCTGCTGAGAGCCACCAGACACTGAGAGCCACCAAACACTGAGAGCCACCAGACACTGAGAGCCACCAGACACTGAGAGCCACCAGACACTGAGAGCCACCAAACACCCTTCCCAAGCTGCAACACCCCGAAGTTTCACGCTGGAACCGCCACCCCAAGATGGGCTGGGATTTTTCTCCAGGGCTGCATGTGAAACTGCAAATTGCTTTTTTCATCCCTTGTCCGAGGCTGCTCTGACTCCCCTGCTCCCCGCTCCACAGCTATCCCTGGTGTCACTGCCAGCCTTTGCTCCTTCTCTCACAACAGGGACAGGGTCCCAAGTCACACCTGTCCCCACTGAACCCACCCTGCTGCCCAGAGCATCCCACCAAAGCCCAGCACCCAAGCCTTGATGGCAGCCCCATCTCCCGGGCAGCCCCGGAACACGCCGGGCCCCTCCCCGGGGTGACACGGGGACAGGGACACAGCAGCCACACCTACCGTGGCGCTTGTAGATGGGGGGCTTCCTGTAGATGTTGCTCTCGCCAGCAGCTGGTGGGAGAAGAGAGAGAGAAAAGGGAAGAAGGGGGAAAGGGAGGTCAGTGCGGGTGTGCTGTGAGCGCACAGGACACGGCTCCTGCAGGAGCCCCAAGCCACGTTTCCATCACACAAACGCCTCCGGGCTCTCGGGTGGCCCGGCAGAGCTCCGGGCCGGGGGCACGGGCACAGGAGCACGGTCCTGGCTGCCCAGGCCGTGACAGGACATGCAGTGAGCGCCCACAGCATGCACGGGGCGATGGGCACAGCCTGCCAGCCGGGCACAGCTGCCAGCCGGGCACAGCTG
>NC_031782.1:1672303-1688778 GCF_001522545.3 Parus major
AGGCCGTGACAGGACATGCAGTGAGCGCCCACAGCATGCACGGGGCGATGGGCACAGCCTGCCAGCCGGGCACAGCTGCCAGCCGGGCACAGCTGCCAGCCGGGCACAGCTGCCAGCCGGGCACAGCCGGGCACAGCTGGGCACAGCTGGGCACAGCCTGCCACAGCCTGCCAGCCGGGCACAGCCGGGCACAGCCGGGCACAGCTGGGCACAGCCGGGCACAGCCGGGCACAGCCGGGCACAGCCGGGCACAGCCGGGCTCAGCCTGCCAGCCTGCCAGGCGGGCACCCGGCCCTTCTCGGGCTGCCGGCACCTGCGAGAGCCGCCTGCGAGCTACCTGCGAAGAGCCAAGAGCAGCCAAAGCCTCTTTCCGCAGCAGAGAGAGAAAAGAGCGAGTCGGGAGGGAAAAGCGAGCCGGAGCCTGGCGCTGGAGCAGGCGGAGCAGGGAGGGGGCCATCCATAAACCACCGAGCGGCAGCGGGAGGACAGGGCTGGGATGGGATGGGAGAGGAGCTGGGGGAGCCTCCGGGTGTCCTCAGGGCATCGGCGATGCTCCGGGCGAGGGTGTCCCGCTTTTGGGGGGCACGGGGAGATGCCAAGAGCCGAGTGGACGGTGCGGGGTTGTGACCCCGGCGAGGGGTGATGGGCAGCTCTGCCTGCTTCCCAACCCGCTCTCCCGTCCTGCCCGCTCCGTCCCCGTCCCCGTGGGCTCTGCGTGGCCGGGAGCGGGTGGTGGCCCTTACCTGGTGGCCCCCTGCAATCCCTGCAGAAGGGGAGCAGGCATCTGGCAAGCCCAGAAGACTCTGGGGGGAGGGAGCGGCGGGCCCTAGGGGGGTATAAAATAGTCATCTGTAGCGGATGGGTGCGGAAACGCCTCTGGCACACCCGCTCCGGCTGCTGATCCTGGGGACGGGCTCTCACCAGGGGACTCATCCTCGTGTGGAGAGTGGAGGGAGGGCAGGGAAGAGGAAGAGGAGGAAGAGGGATGTTGCAAGGATCAAGCAGACTCCGGGCGCCTCTGGGAGCTCCGGGTGGTGACAAGGGGGACAAGGAGGAGGGTTCAAGCCGTAGGTCCTGTTTATGGATGGCCTCTACCAGGGGTAGATCCTGCTGCCAGCTGGCTCTAGGCAGGCGGCGGAGCGAGGCATGCGACACAGCGGGGACGGCACATGCGGGCATGCCACGGACACAGCGCTCCCCGGGCAGCGGGGGACTCCGGAGCCTACCTGGGATGTGGAAATGCTTGGGCGCTTGGTATGAGGTTGGAGTGGAGGACCTCACATCTAACTGGCTATAGTAGGGGGAGCTGCGCCCGCTCTCGGTGCCTACGCGGGGCCGAGCAGAAGCAGCCGTGAGTGACCGAGAGAGAGAACAAGAGGCAGAAGAAAATGGGTGTTAAATGCAGCGGTGTTAGAACGGCAGGGGCTGTGTGAGGGGCGGGGGGTGACGGGGACGTGCGCAGGGCTGCGCTCCGGGAGAGGCAGTGATGGAGCGGGGGGAGATTTCCAGCATCTCCGGAGCGGCCGGGATGCGGAGGAACCTCCGGGCAGCCCTGCCGGGACAGCCCAGCGTGCTCAGAGCAGGCGGTGATGAGCCCTTGGCGGTGCAGCGGGGCTCTCAGTGAGCTCAGAGCGTTCCAGTCCTTCCTCCACAGCTCCAGAGCACAGGAGACAGCCCAGGCGCTGCTCCCCTGCCATGGCACTGGCGCTGCTCCCCTGCCATGCTCCGGGGTGTGCTGCATGCCCGTGTGCCAGGAGCTCCCTGCACACCCCTGCCACAGCCACCAGCGCAGCTCAGGGGTCTTCACCAGAGCTGGAGGTCACCTGCCTCCCACCCCGTCCTCCAGGAGCCTCAGCTCGTGCCCGAGTCCCCCTCGGCCTCTGCTTGCTGCTCACAAGAGTTTGGAGAGGCAGAGGATGTGCAGAGCTGGGCACTGTGCCCACCGTGGGCCACCCCAGGCCTCCTGCTGCTTGCCAGGTGAGGAACCACAGAAATCCCAGAGATATTTTTGTGATCTTCTCTCCACTTGAGATCAGCTCAGGCTGGGGTTGCAGCCGAAATCCTCACCTGAGCGGTAGAAATGGTGAGGGGACCTGGGGATGGTGGGGGACATGCCCTGGCGGCTGTAGGTGGGGGAGTCGATGTAGCCAGGGCTGGAGGCTCTTCTCTGCCGCGTGTCAAAGCTCTCGTAGATGTCCTGGGGGCGGGGAAGGCGTGGAGAGAGCGGGGTTAGAGCTGGCAGGAGGTGTCCCTCGGATGGGGGTCCCCTGCCTGGGGCAGCCCGGGAGGTGCTCTGCGTGTGACACTGGCCAGGGGCTGTGTCCCCTGGGGCTGGAGGGGTCCCCGGCCCGCCCTGTCTCCCCCCTGCCAAGGCACAGGTTTGGGACCAGGTGACAGTGTCCACGCAGAGGTTTTGTGCCTGGAGGTCGTCCCCAGTTACTGGTGTCTCCCTCCACGGGGCAGAAGCTGCACCCTGGGGCCATTCCGCTCTCTCTGGGCGCTGAAGGACACACATCCCATCTCCCCACACCCTGGGGCAGCCCGGGGGGACCATCAGCAGAGCCCCTGGCAGAGGGACAGCCTGTGGCAGCAGCAGGTGACAGACCCCCAGTGCCCACAGGGACATTACCTGTGAGTATGGGGAGAGGGTCCCCAGGGACTGGAGGCAGCAGGAGGCAAAGTGAGGAGGAAAAAAGAGACAGAGAGAGAGACAGCACAGGGTTAAGAGGAGCAGTGACAGACTGGGGTCCCACAGCAGCTCGTTCTCAGCAGTGAGGGGCACTGGTGGCACAGCCAGAGCTGAACTGGGGCAGGACACTGGGCAGGGAGCCCCTGGCCAGGAGAGGAACTGGCAGGAGGGATCAGCAGAGCTGTCACCTCTCAGAGATCTCTGTGGAGAGGGGAGGCACAGAGGTCACGCTGCCTGCACCATCCTGGGCGGGCTGTGGGACACCAGGCTTGTGCCAAACCCTGGGGATGGGGATGTAAGAGATGCTGATGCCAAATCCTCTCCCAGCACCGCTTCAGGTGCCCCAGCTGTGTGAGCTGCTCTCCTTCCATGGGCTCCCTGAGCTCAGCCAGCAGCCCCAGCTGGCCAGGCAGGACAGTCCAGAGCCTCAGCATCCCCCCATCACAGCCCTAAAGAAATGCCCTGCCCCAGCCCCTTCCCTGGCTGCAGGGCCAGCACCCAGCAGGGCAGCCCTGCTCCAGAGGTGCTCCAGAGGAGCTCCAGAGGTGCTCCAGAGGTGCTCCAGGGGTGCTCCAGGGGTGCTGTGCTGGCTGGGCTGCAGGACTGTCTGCCAGGAGCCAGGCTCAGGGCTGTGAGGGGTGAATTCCCTGCCCATCACTCCTCTCACACAGCTCTGTCTGTCCCTGCACGTGTCCTGGGCTCACTGGTACCTTTCTGACTCTACAGCAGCAGCACTTTACCTCCATCACAGACCTTCCCCACGCCTCTGGGAGAGGTCCTGCCCCACTCCTGCCTCCCTGCACTATTCCCACTGGCATGAACGAAGCCCCAGACAGTTCTCCCCCAAACTGGGGCCCACTGCTGCACATCCCAGCAGGGGATTTCTGGATTTCAATACCTCCCCATAGCTATATCTCTCCAGCGTCTCATCCGACGTGTATCTGTGATAGGGCTCGTAGGAAATGAGGTCAGGACGCTGCACTTCATAGATGGCTTTTATCTTGGGAAGAGCTGCCAGGTCTTTGTAATTAAGGATCTCATTATCCACTTTGGCCTAGGGAGAGGGAGAGACAGAGACAGAGAGACGGAAAGGAAGAGGAGGAGAGAAGGGAAGGCAGGCTGGAGCGCACAGTGTGGAGCCAGCACGGGGCAGACAGAGCTCTCTGTCACCCCAGCAGCAGGGACAGGTAAGAGGAGAGGCCTGAGAGGCAGCAGTGGGAGGGCAGAGGAGCTGGGAGGGCAGGACTGTGCCCCTCGGAGCGCTCCTGAGCTGTGCCATGGCACTGCTGGCACGGTGCTGCTGGGACAAGGGCACTGGTCCATTCCAGCCCCAAATTCTGGGCTTGTCCCACTGAAGAGCAGCACTGGAAGCTGCTGTCACCTTCCCTGGGGCCCTGGGCGAGGGGCAGGGCTGGACTTACGCAGATGACACGGTTTGGGGAGCCGATGCTGGAGCCAGGGGGGGAGATGGAGGTTTCTGACGTTCTTCTGTGCTGTGGAGGAACAAAGGGGGAGGGCAGGTGAGAGCACGGCAAGGAGGGACCCCTGAGCAGGCAAACTCTTGGTTTGGGGGCTGAATTTCACTTCCACAGCCTCAGCCACGGCCACCCATCATCCTCTGGACAGCCTCAGGAAGCCACTCCAGGTGTGGGCAGTGCCAAAGCAGTTCAGGGACTGGAGGACAATGGAAGGTGGGAGGTGCCACCTCTCAGGACGCCCCTCACCCTGCTGCCTACCTTCAGCTTCTTCTCTGCTCTGGCTGCCTGCTTGCAGATGGGGTGCCACACTTCAGAGCCTGCAAGGCAGCAAAGGGACAACGTTTCAGCCCCATACACGGGCTGAAACCCCCCTGCCATGTCCCTGCCACCTCCAGCAGTGCCAGGGGAACTGCAGGGCAGTGGGGACTGGGTGACCCTGAGAAGGGATGGAACAGCTCCAGAGCATCGAGGGCAGGGGCCAAACCTCAGCTGGGACAGCAAACTCGGGATTTGGGGCGGCCCAACCAGCTCCTGCTGGTTAAACTGGGGTGACACTTGGGGCACCACAACAGCTCCATCCTTTGGGCTGCAGTGAGCAGAGCTTGGCCCAGGTGTGCAGGGAGACAAGAAGTTCCCAGCTGCGAGGCAGGGAAGGTTCCATGGAGACTTTTGCACACAGGGCTCGGAGAGCAGCGCAGAGCGGGACCTCTGGCACTGCTGCACACACAGAGCCACAAGGACCCAACCCCAAACTCCCCCCAGCTGGTCCCAGCCCTACCTGTCAGGTACATCTCCTCTCCCTCTGTGAACATCTGGTGGCAGCGCACACATCTGGCACAGGTGGGGTGGTAGTGCTTCCCTCCTGCCTGCACGGGCGAGCGGAGAGGAGCCCCTGAGCACGGCAGGACAGGGTCACCTGTCCCCATCCCTGAGGGACCCTGCCAGCCCTCGCTGCTGCAGACAGGTGAACAAACTCTCTGGGGTGGCCTTGGGAACCTCCACATCCCATGGAGAAAAGCAGAGAGTGCTTCATCCCTGTTTGCAACCGGCTACGAGTCGGAGCAGGAACCTTCTGCTGTCCTTGAAACACCCGGCACCAAGCAGAGCCAGGAGGTCCCAAAGCCCTGGGAATGGTGTCCCTACAAAGCTGACACTCTGGGAATGGCCAGCATCCTCTCCAGGCTCTTTCCCCACAGATTTGAAGAGAAACAGCAAATTTGATGTCACAGCAGGGAAGCAGCAAAGGGAGAAGGACCCCAAAGACCTCCCTGTCCATCACTGCCAGTTCCTCTCCCTAAAGGAACTTTCCTCCTTCTCTGCTCCAGTTTCAGTGCTCTGCCCCAGCTGAGAGGAAGCTGGGCTGCTCTTTTGGCTCTTTTGACAGGGCTAACAGCCGAAATTGGGAGTTCCAAGTGTCTGTCAGCATTTCAGGTGTGGGCTGGGAGCCGGGAGCCAGCTCAGGGCAGGAGGAATCTGAGATGTCACAGCTCAACCCTAAAGAACTTTTTGCTCCTGTAATAAACTGAGAGAAGGAGAATAACTGAAGGTGGCAGAGGGAAGATGAGGCTTTTGCTTATGAAGAAGAGGGTTGTGATAGAGGGGCTGGGAACGGGAGGATCAATGGGAAATTTGCAGCAGGGGTAACAGAACCTGCCCGTGGGCTGCCCATAAAATCAGCCTGGAATTCAGTGTCTGTGGGGTGCAGATGGCAGTCAGTCCCTCCAGTTTATGCCAAAATGAGTGGAAGGTTTTAGGACAGGCAGGAGGATGAGTTTGGAGAGTTTGGACCATTCTTCCTTTCCTTACAGTGCAGGGAGGGACATCCTGTGCCAACACAAACCGTTCCATGTGGAGGGAGGCTGGCTGCTCCCCCAGGAATGTCCCAGCCCATTCCCAACCTTCATTTCATCACACACCTTCTCCAAAAGCCACCCAATATCTCAACACCCAGAACTCCTCCAAACCATGCACAAGCCTTGTTCCTTTTATTCTGGTTGTTATTCCAGCTGGTACAAGGCTGGTGGAGCTGGGAGGGAAGGGACCTGCTCCTTATCACTTGGGTCCCTTAAAGACTCATTAATCATCCAAGCCTGGCTGGGCAGCTTGGAGCAGTTGGGAATGCCTGGAGGCTGCCAGGAGAGCACCAGGAGGCTCCTGAATGCCTAAAATTATTTAAAGGCGCCCTTTCTGTTTCACACTTGGACAAAGAGGACAATTAAAGCCCCTGGATTCACAGATGGTTCAGCACTGGGAGCAGGCACATCCCAGGGAGGGTGAGCAGCTCAGGCTTCCATCCCTGGAGGTGTCCCAGGCCAGGCTGGATGGGGCTTGGAGCAACCAGGGACAGTGGAAGGTGAGCTGGAATGAGATGATCTTTCAGGTCTTTTCCAACCCAACCCATTCCATGATTTCACAGCAGGAATCCCAGGTCCCCTCTGCCTCCTCTCCTGCCCCTCTGACACCGGGTAACAGCACCCTGCTCACACCCAGGGGTGCCTGGGGATGTTCTGTCCTGGCACAGGGCTCCTGGGGGCTGGCACTGCCCAGGGCAGCAGGGATTTGATGTCAGGGCTTTGTCCTGCTCTGTTCAGATTTGCTGACCCGCTGAGCTCGTGCTGGGCAGCCGGCCTGGGGCAGCTGCTGCAGTGCTGAGCTCATGATCCCAGCAGGGCTGGGGCTGCTGCTGCAACCTGGAGTCAGCAGAAAGCCTTCCCAGGCACACACAGCCCCCCCAGGCTGGGCAGAGGTGCTGGGAGGCTTCTGGAAATTTGTTCCAGCTTCAGGAGAGGTTCCTTGGGCAGGCTGGAGCGCCCAGGGAGGGTGAGCCCTTCTTGGGGACTGTGAATGAAACAGGCTGGAAACATCCTGGGACAACTCTCAGCAGGCTGGAGACTCACACAGCCACTGCCACCCCAGCCCACAGCACCTGCAGAGCCCTGGTACCTCTGGTTTTTCCTGTCCCTGCAACCTGGGGCTGGCAGAGGTGTGGGAGCCCTTTCCTCCTGCTCAGCCACGTGGAAAGGGAAATCTCAGGAGTGACAGAGCACAATTCCAGCACTGCTGCCTCTCTGTGCCATCACAGGCTCTAAAAATCACACCAGGCTTCCTTCTCTGTGCCTCCTGAGCCTTTAAATTACCCTTAGACTGGAAAGCATGAGAGGACACATCACTTCCAGATGGGAAGGACCCTTCTGATGGACCCCTCTGTCCTTCCCCAAAACCATCCTTCCCCAAAACCATCCTTTCCCAGCTGTGCAGCCCCACCACTGCCCAAAACACGTCCCAAAACAACCTGCATACGCAGTGGGATCCCTGGGGAATCCCTGCATCCCTCCCTAGCTCTGCCACAGCAGCTCCTGTGCCCAGCAAACCTCCCCCAGCGAAGGGGACCCCCTGCTCCGGTGCCAGGGGGTGTTCCAGGGGGAGCAGAGCCCAGGGAAGGCTGCTGCAGCCCCTCGGGATGCGTTTCCAAGGCAACAGGCAGGCTGCCGGCACAGGGATGTGTGTGGGGACACCCAGAGCCGGGCACGGCAGCAGCTGCTTGGGGCTGATGTTCCCACACCTCCAGACCGCTGTGACTCTGGTTGGTTCCCGAGCTCCAGTATCCAAGGTCCGGCGGTGTTTCCCCCTCTCCCACCCTCTCCAGAAGGCGGTCAGGCTGTGACAGAGCTGCTGCAGGACGAGCCACGGCCCCCAGAGATGGAAGGTGGCACCTCCCCAGGGCACGTCCCTGTCACGGACTCACCTCCAGCACACGGCCACTGATGTAGCGGTCACAGGTCTCGCACTTGATGCCGAACTGGGCGTGGTAGTCGGACTCGCAGTACGGGATGCCATCCCTTGGGAGAGGGACAGAGGGGGTGAGTGGCAGGAGAGCCCCTCGCCACCCGCCCGGCCCCGGGGCCAGCCCGGGAGTGCCGGCACTCACTTGCTGATGTACTCGCCGGTCAGGATGATCCCGCACGTTTGGCACTTGAAGCAGCTGACGTGCCACTGCTTCTCCAGGGCCAGCAGCGACTGGCCCTGCTTGATCTCCTCCTTGCAGCCGGCGCAGTCTGGGGGGACAGGAGGGGACGTGGGGCACGGCAGGGACAGCCACAGCTGCTGTGTCACCCGGCACTCCCCTCGCACCCAGAGGAAAACCCTGCCCCGGAGGACTTTTCCAGGGATGATGCTGACACAAACACCCTGCTCCCGAGGCAGCCTCGTGGGGATCGTTTCATGATGGGAATCTGTCACCTCTGCTTGTCCCCAGCACAGGAGGAAAGCTGGGACCCCTGAAGTGACCTAGGGGTGAGCCAGGCCAGTTGGACACCAGGAAAAATTCTTATCTCAAAGAATGATTGGGCACTGGAATCTGCCCAGGGAGGTGGTGGAGTCACCGTCCCTGGATGCGTTTAACGAAGCCTGGACATGGTTTAGTTGACGAGGAGGTGTCGGGTCACGGGTTGGACACGATGATCTCAAAGGTCTTTTCCAGGCTGGTTCATTCTGCGATGCTGTGATGGGCTGTGGGAGGGCCACGCTGGCCTGGCAGGTGCCCAAGGGTGGGAAGTGTCCGGCAGAGGAAGGGCTGTGCTGTCCGGCAGCCGCGTCCGGCCCCGCTGCGCTATTTCCCCTTCCTCCCCTGCTCCCCCGGCTCCAGCACGGCTGCGAGCAGGAAGCACACGGGCCTCGGACCCCTGACCTTGACTCCTCCTTGTCCTCTCCTCCCCTGGGCAGCAGGTCTGCCTGGAGAGGGGCTTCTTTAACCCCCTCCCTGCCGCGGGGGAAGCAGGGGCAGACAGCCCATCCCAAATCCCCACCTAAAGGGGGGAGGATTTCTGAGCCCTGCAAAAAAAGCTGGATCCGCTCCCTCCTTCAGGTCCTGCTGGTTTGGGGTTGTTTGCAGGGCTGGGGCTGCAGGGCATCCTCTTCCTAGGGATGCTTTCCCTATGGAATGCGGCAGCAGCGCGCACAGCTCCCCTGTCACCCTGCTGGTGACAGTGCCAGGGCCACCGGGGCGGTGAGGGACGCGTGCGGTGGGGCAGGCTCATTCTCATTCTCATTCTCATTTTCATTCTCATTCTCATTTTCATTCTCATTCTCATTCTGCCTGCAGCTGCCATGAATAAGGCATGGTGTCCTCAGGTAACCCCGCTCCAGGGCCAGAGGAGCGCCGGGAAGGGATGGGGAGGGAGAGGAAGGTGGGAGGGAGGCAGAGCTTGGCTCTGGGCAGCTCCAGGAGCCCATGCAGGAAGATGGGGGAATTCCTGTCCTTGGGCTCAGTCCAACCCTGACACCATCGAGGGCTGAGGGGGGGCTCACAGGGGGTTCATCAGCACCAACCCTGCCACCAGCAGTGTCCCCATGGTGAGTGGGTGACAAGGACCACGGTGACACCCAGGACTCTGCGTCAGGCACTGACCTCCATGGCAGGAAGGGACGGTCCTCCCAACCTGGGCTCAAAAGCAAGGCCAAACCCACCCAAAAGAGCTTGTCCATCACTCCAGCTGACTTTGAGGGGGCTCCCAGGGCAGGGGGATTAGCAGAAAACAGCTTTTCAGTGCTGTGACTGTCCCAGGAGTATCCCCAGGGCAGCCACTGGACACAAGGCAACTGACTGCGAGCAAAGTCAGCCCAGAACCTGCCCATGAGCTCAGACAGCGCCTGCCAGGGTGGTGGCACCTGCCCAGGTCACAGACAGGCCAGGGGAGTTTCCAGAAGCAGCAATGGTGAGCTGCAGTCCTGGCTGGAGCCTCAGGACTGCCCTGTCCCTCCTCCCAAACCTCCGTGGCTCCGCAGGGCTGCTCAGTGCCCCAAAGCCTGTCCTGCCACCCTCTCCAGGGTCCCTCTCTTTGTACCCAGCACAGCACGGCACTCAAACTTACGGCTGGGCCCGTGGATCTTGATGGGCTTGGTGCTGAGGAGGGAGTGGGAGCAGTTTTGGCAGACGCAGTCCTTGCCGCTGAACGTCACCTTGTCTCCGATGGGGAACGGCTTCCTGCGGCCAAGGAGAGGTGGGGAGGGGTCAGCTGCTCATCCCCCTCCACACAGTGCCCTCCTCCTCTCCCGGGGCCAGCAGGGAGCTCCAGGAAGAGGCATCTCCAAGGGGGACACCGACCCTTGGTGGCAGCTTCCACTCACCTGCAGGTGCTGCAGACGAAGCACTTGGGGTGGTAGGTCCTGCCCAGGGCAGAGATGACCTCTCCGGTGATGAAGTCCCCGCAGCTGTCACAGCGGGTCCCGTAGAGCTGCTGGTAGTCGTGGGTGCAGATGTACTCCTGGTTCTTGAAGAAGAAGCCCGACTGGGCCAGGTCGCAGCCGCACACTGGGGAGAAGGACATGCGGCCATCGCGGCAGGTCCGGGATGCCTGAGCCAGCTCTGCCGCCTCTCCAGCTTCCTGCAGGAATCTCCGAGGGTTTCCCGTGCCAGCCGAGCTCCGGGGCCTCCCCCGGCACCACAAGATGTCAGTGTTGGGCTGTGGGATGGGGCGGCTCCCGCAGGGAATCCCATTGCCGGGAGGGAACCCCTGCACTGCAGCGCTCCTGCAGCACGCACCGACAGCTCGGGCATCCCCCCTGGAGCTGCTGCACCTGCCCGGGGCTCAGCCCCTCCGCTTGGCACCCCGCTGGTGTCAGGAAGATGAGGACAGGGGTGGAAAAGAGCTGGGAGCGCCCTAGGGACAGCTGGGGAGAGATCTCATCCCTGCCCTGGGACACGGCTGCCTCTGATGGTCTCCACGCCCCGGACACGGAGCCGTGCCCTGACGGGAGCAGCTCCCGGGAACACTGGGCTTGGAGCTCTCCCTGCTTGTTTTTCCAGAGGTGTCCAGCCCAGCCTCACGCCCTTCCCTGCTGTGGGAAGTGTGGGTGGTGCACAGCCCATCACAGTAATCCAGGCAGACGTGGCCAGCCCTGGCCTCAGCATCATCTCCCTCCCTCCCACGGCTTCTCCAGCCAGAGGGACCTGGAGAGAGGCAGATCCTGGCCGTGGATGCTCCTGTGGGACCCCCTGCCCTGTGAGGTGACAGCGTGCAGAGGGGATACAGAGTGACCTGCTGCCACAGCCCACCGTGGTCTCTGCTTTGTCCTTCAGCCCCCTCTGTGCTGTCCCTGCAGCTGTGGCCAGCCCCAGTGACAGGGGACAGCTGTGCCTGCTGCTGCAGGGCCCTTGGGGGCAGAGATGCAGCTCCTGTCCCGTGAGCATCCCTTGGCCGAGCTGGGGGTACCCAGCAGGGGCAGTTTGGGTCTCCCAAACATCCTGGGACCAGGGCCAGGCCAGCAGCTCGGGGACAGCATCAGGAAGCAAATCCAAGATCAAATGAGGCTGCTGTGTGCCCTGTGCTGTGGGAACAGCACATCCCATGGCTTCACTCCTGTGCCAGCTCCTGGGGACACATCAGGGACAGGCAGTGGGGCTGGAGCCAGCCAGAGGTGGCAGGAGGTGAGAGCTGCGAGGGAAGGTGAGACAGGAGGATTTCCTCTCATTATTTATTCCCTTTCACTTGGAAATCGGGCAGTGAGCGCTGCCAGGCTCTCCCTGCTGGCTCCCGGGCCCTTTGAAGCTGGCGGCTGTCTGAGCTCTTTGTCTGCACGCTCGGCTCCTGCTGGATCCTCCACCGAGCTGGGAAAGGGCAGGAGGCTCAGCACGGGGCCCTGCAGGTGCAGCTCAGCCCCGAGGGCATCCCGGGACAGATCCCCCTTCCCAAAATCCTGGGGCTGCCCACCCCACAGGGGACAGGGCTGCAGCAGGGTGGGGACAGCCCGGGAAGTGTCACCTCCAGCCAAACCCTCTGTTCCCTGGCAAGGAGCAAAGTGTGACCAGGGGCTGGGGATTATGCTTAGCAAGGGGAGCTTGGAAGAGCAGAGGCCTTTAAAAAGCCCTGGAATGGGGAATTTTACAGCCTGCAGAATCTGGTTGAGAGCAGCTGCTCCAATAAAGAAGCTGAGGAGCCCTTCAGCAGCAGCAGCTCTGCACCATGAGCTTTACAGCCCTGCAGCCCTGCTCTGGTGCTCCAGGAACATCCAAACAACCTCTCTGCTCCACTCCTGCCAGCCCTGGGGGCCACCAAGTCCCAACTGCATCCCATGGGCAGGTGGCAGGGATGTGTCACCCAGCCCCAGCTTCAGCAAGAGCTGCTCTGGGCATGTCCCCATCTCTCTGCTCTCAGCCAGGCTGGCAGTGCCTCGTCCTCCTTCTCCTCCCCCTGTTTTGGGAGCACCTGGAGGACACAGTGACCCCCCCCAGACACAGATGGGCACGTTTGGGACCTGCAGGCTGCTCCAGGGTAGTGACACTGGACACCCCTTCACTGGCTCTGGCATCACTCAGGGGCTCTGCCCTGAGCCCCACCACATCCCCCTGCAGCTGCCACCCCAGCAGTGTGACCACAGCTCACAGGGCCAGCTAGGTTTGTCCCCAGCCTTTTGCTTTGCCCCCAGGGCTGTGGGACAGCCAACCACCAGCTTTTTGGGGATCCTTATCCTACCTTGGCAGGTGAAGCAGCGGATGTGGAAGTGGTTGCTCTGCACACGCACGACCTCGCCCTTGCAGGTGTCCCCGCAGCGATAGCACTGGATGGCAGAGGAGCTGCTCCCAGGGGTGTAGGGGTTTTGCTGATAGGGAACTGCTGGCAGAAAGGAGGGAGAGCAAAAGGAGAGAGGGGAAGGGTCTGTTAGGATTTGGTATCACTGCACTGAGCTCAGTCTGGTGGCTGTGGTGGCCATGGACATCAGGCCAGCACTAAGGGCAAGGGACAGCACCTGAGGCTCTGAGATGGGAGCCCAGCCCTCTCTGGATCTGGGATTTCCCTGCCCCACAAAAGAGGCTCACGGGTCTGCAGTCCCAAACTCTGCACAGGTCAGCCTGTCCCTGCATGGACAAGCAGGTGACAGTATCATCCCAGAGCTGCCCAGATGCTCTCCTGTCCCAAACATGGGACACTGCAAGGAGCAGTGCTGTGCTCAGCCCTGGGGGCTGCTCACCCTCTCCCACACAGCCCAGCAAGCTCTGGCTTGGCAGCAGCACGGGAAGGAACTGCTGTTTTTTTGGAGCTTCCACTTGTTTGCTTAGGAGCTGGAGGAAGAAGTCATTTGTCAAGGAGCTTTCAAACATCACAGCAATGGAGCACTTGGCCCTGCTGGGACTGTCACCTCCTCAGCAAGGAGTGGCAGCCCAGTCCCACGGCTCCTTCCAGAGCGTGGAGCCTCTGGAAGGAGCTGGGAGCTGCAGGGGAGGGCAAAAAGAGCTGGATTTCTCCTGCTGGGGTTCACCTCCATTCCTCACCCCCTCTGGGAGCATCACCCAGGGTAAAGCCCTCCTGCTCCCTGTGAATCCCTCCGCTGTCTCAAGGCAATTCCCAAACATGAGGAGAGAACAGAGCAGCTCCTGCTTTCCCTGCCCCACCTGGGAGTGCCTGGGCTGTGCAGGAGCTCCAGCCAGGGTGACAGCATGCCACCACTGCAGGATTTATTTGCTGTAAGATTTCTGAAAGGGAGTCACAATCTGGGCAGCTCGAGCAGCAAAAAGGAGGATTTCAGTGGGCCAGAGCTTTTCTGACCCGGTGCTGAACTGCATTCCCAGGAACAAGAGAAGCAGCTGATTGAAAGGCAGCCTGTGAAGTCCCTCCAGAGCAGGGAAGAAGGGGCACAGGACAGAAGAGATCACTCATCAGAGGCTCCTCGCTCACCGAGGGGCAGATCAAGTGACAGGGAACAGAAACAGCCCATTATCAGCTTCAAAAGCCAAGCAGGAGAAGTCAAAATGACATTGAGACTGTGTCACAGTAAAATCCCATTCCCTGTGCCAAGTGCCCAGAGACACAGTGCTGCTTCCCTCCGGGAAATGGGCTGAACCTCCTGGAGCCGCTGGGAATGGGCTGCGAGGGAAGCTCTGAGTGCAGAGCTCAGACTCCAGCCTTGACTTCCAAGAACTTCCAAGAGCTGCTGGGACTTCCCCTCCCCGCAAGCCAAGAGCTCTCAAAGGTACCTGAGGCACTAAGGGATGCCAAGTGCCAGCAGAGGAGTGACAAAACGGGAGTCAGGCCTGGAGCTAGCCCAGCAGAGACTAATTAGTCTCGACCTAAATTCCTCTGAGGCCCCAAACAAAACGAAGGGAACCCCCACCCAAGGGACACCGGCCCTGGGAGCAGGAGTCCAGCACCTCCTGTGATGGTTACTGGTGGTGATGGGTGCCCAGGAGCTCTGCAGCTGCCTGAGGGGACCAAGAGGATTTCCTAAGGCTGGAATAAATCAGGGATCTTCTCTGCAGGGGTCTCCAGCAGAGCAAGAGTTACAGAGCTGAAACTTCCTCCCACGCACCCACTGCTCACACCCTGGCCCTGAATGAAGCCAAGCCCTGGGACACAGCCATGGAAATCCACAGAGCTGGGAGAGGAAAGCAGGACAGAGGCAAGGGGGAAAGCCAGGGATTCACCCACACTTAAACATTCACAATAAAGAAAGGGGGAGGACAAAAATAATAATAATCTATGTCGGAACACGCAGGCATCACTTAGTGCAGGCTCCTGGTCTCCAGGGAAAACTTCCTGGTGTCCATAGCAACACATCACCAAGCCCTTGCCTTGGTCTGATGGGAGGAAGGCAGAGGAAAAAGAGCTGAGGATGGGAAAGACGCTTTTAGCTGTGCTCCAGCACGGGCAGAGCTGGATCTGAGGCAGTCACTGCTGGCTCAGGGCAGCCTCACCCTCCCTCTGTGTTCAGCGCTACCCAAAGCTCCCTGATTTGTGCTTAACCTCCAGGCCGGGCTGGAATTTTGGCCGGGAACATTGCTGCATTGTGTGTCTGTGTTCCAGGCAGCAGCTGCCCGCCTGGTGGCCCCGTGCAGGAAGTATTACACATCCCACAGCCCCGAGCACAGGGCCAGCTGAGCGGGGCAAAGCTCATTACACCCAAATAATCCACTAATAATGTAAGTAGCATTAGTGGCCTCGCAGGCTGGGCTGCAGCAGGCGTGGAGAGGGGGTGGGAGCTGCCCAAGGAATGCCATAATCTGCCCCCAGCTTGCTCCTGTTTCGCTCAGAGCTGGTTTGGGCCAACAATTCATGTGTTTGTGCTCCACTCTCAGTGCAAAACGTACCCAGGGCCAGGCTCCTGTGGGGCTGTGCCCGTGTCCTGGTGGGTCCCTGGTGGGCTGTGGGTGCAGGCAGGCAGGGAACTGCCATGGGGCTGCGTGGGCACTCGACAGATTTCCCACTGATCCGGATTAAGGTGGCACCTCCGGTCAGGGATTGCTGCCCCAGGGTCAGGCAGCGGTGGCTGTGCACAGCCGGAGTGTGACCTGGCCAGGGGGACGGTCCCCAAACACCCCCAAACAGCCCCCAGGGCTGTGCAGAGCAGCTCTGTCCTCCAGGAGGGTGCAAGGACCCTGCCCAAGGGCTGCTCCAAGCCCACAATCTGCAATTCCCCCTGTGCATCCTTGGGCAATCCCCCTCCTTCGGTTTGGGAGGGTCAGTGACCTTGTTTGCTTTCCTGTGCTCTTCCTGCACGGCCCTTCAACAGACAGCAGCAGGGTGGGGAAATCTGAACCTCTGCAATACTTCAGGAGTGGAAGGATAACAGGGGATGATTTCCATCTGCCTTGGAGGGCTTGCTGCTCACCACCAACACAAATAACAGGGCACAACCCCCATGGGGGCCCAGAACAAGCTCCAGCAGCAGCTTGGCTTCCAGGCAGCCCCAGACCCCACAGCCCCACATACCCGAGCAACAGCAAACCAGGAACAGCTTTCCATAAGCACCCAGAGGCATTTTTAAAGATCCATCCTTCCTTCCTTCCTGGGACCAGAGCAGGTGATGCCCTTTTCCCACCCATTTCCCCCTCCCAGCCCATTGGCCCTCCAGGAAGGTCTGTCAGGGAGAAGCTGCTCCAGGTGGGGTTTGGATCATTATCCACGTTTGTGACACAGCATCTCCACAGGAAGATGGGCATGCCTGGCTTAATTAACTGCCAGTAATTAATATTTACACAATGCTGGGAGAGCCACAGGTGAAGGGGACTGTGGAAAAGCGAAGCCTTCACTCTGAAATGAATAAGGAGAGGCAGTGCCACCGTGGGAAATTGAGTTTGGGGAGTGCCAGGGGTGATGCAGGGACTGACAGCTGGCACCTACAGCAAAGGGGTGCCAGCATGGGATCCAGTCCCTGGAATGTGTAGGGAGATGTGGGTGCCACCATGGGATGGATCCAGCCCCTGGAATGCTGGATGTCAGGTGGATGCTGGGGGAGCAGTGCAGATGATGCTGGCAGGAATCTTCACACCTCCATGGGGCTGAACTCCCTTCCCACCGCTTCCCACCGCTTCCCAC
>NC_031782.1:1689128-1709288 GCF_001522545.3 Parus major
GCTTCCCACCGCTTCCCACCACTTCCCACTGCTTCCCACCTCTGCCTGGCTGCCAGCAGTTCCCCGCCCCTTCCCCTGCAGGGTCCCTGAGGCTGGAAATCCTCAGAACCCTGGCTGGGGTGGGATGCAGCTGCAGTGGGGAGGGAGGAGAGCTGGGAATTCCTGCTGGGCATTCCCGGTGGGCACAGCTGGCAGAGCCCAGGAAGGGCTGAATCCCAGCTCGGGGGCTCGGGAAGAGGAAGCCCAGCCTTGAGGCTGAAGGCTGAGGCAGTGAGTGGCCAGGAAGGAATTCTGCTGGAAGCACTGGAGGCTGAGGGAGAGGCTGGGATGGGACAGGGCTGGGCTGGGGGCACAGAGCGAGGTGAAGGAAACCTCTGCTGGGATATGGGGACAAGGAGGGGGCTCTCCAGGAGCCTGCACCCCAAAGCCCACTGCAGCAGGGATCCAGGGTGACCTGGCTGGCTCCAAGGGGTGGTGAGGGTGAGGGGGAGGATTTCCCCTCCAGGCTGTGTCCCAGGGGTGGCCGGGGAGGAAGGGTGGGAACTCCAGGGCCACGGGATATGGGTTTCTCATCAGCAGCGGGGCCAAAGGCTCCTGCCTGCTGTCCTGCAGCGGCCAGGGCTTGGCTGCAGCCGTGAAAACGCCTTGGGAAGGAAGGGGAGGATGGGCTGGGAGCCAGATGATGCTGGTCCTTCAGCAGGCACAGGAGAGCCTCAGCCTGTGGGGCTGCCCTGACCCCAGCATGGGGAATGTGCCTGATCCAGACATGGAGTCAGAACTAACGAGGCTGGAAAAGATCTTGGAGCCCATTGAGCCCACCCCAGGTCCCTGCTGAGGAGGGGACACTGGGGGTGCCACTGGTGAGGTGGGGATCCAGCTAAAGGATCAGCCAAATCACCCCCAAAATAAAGGGCAGGACCAGCAGTTGGGATGCTCAGCTCTGCTGGTGAATCTGACCTCTGCACGGCCATCTCAGTGCTCAGGTCATTGCTTCCCACGGAGCTCCTGCAGATAAAATCCATTTCCATCAAGGAGAAAATGCCAGATTTACCTTTGGACAAAAGATTTTCTCTCCTGATCCTTCCCCTCAGTAAAATCCAGAAGCATCACGTGGTTCCTTATTTAATATTTACATTTTTAACCTGAGGCAGGCCGAGGGCTCCTGAAGGGCTGGGGACAGGTACCAGGGATCTGCTGTGGGGTGTCTGCACTGAATCCATGAGGGCTGGGCTGGGACAGGCACTGGCAGTGTGGGACAGTGGGCACAGTTCACCCAGAGCAGGCACTGGGCTGTTCCCAAAGCTGCCACTCAGCTCAGAGTGTATTCCAGGTGGGATTCTGCACCCCCTCCAGTCCATGCCAGCCTCTCCTGCCTCCCATCTGTGCCTTACAGCTCAAACCCCTCCAGTGCCACAGCTCCTAATCCAGCCCTGGGCATCCCTAATTAGATCAGGACCAATTACTGCCCCCACCTGCCTCACACTGTCCCCTTGCTGCCACTCCCTGCGTGGGACACAGGGCACAGCCGAGCCGTGGGTGCCGTGGGGATGGCACCAGGGGGCTGCAGTGGCACATGCCTCCGTGGCAGAGGGCACGGAGCTGGGGGTGGCACCAGGGAGGGAACACCCTTCAGCAGTGAGGGTGGCTGGATGTCACAGGTGCCCCATGAGGTGCCAAAAGCACCACGAGGGCACGGCAGGACATGGTGCCAGGGTGGCAGCTGGGTCACATGGGGACACACTGCAAAAAGAGAGAGGAGGGAGGTAAAAAACACCCAGAGGAGACAAAGGATGGAAGGAGATAAGGAGAAAAATCAAGAGGATGGAAGGAAAACAAAACAAAAAAACCACAAGCCCCAAACCCCCCAAAACAACAACCAAAAAAACAAAAGAAAAATAAGGGAAAAAAAGCCAGAGCCCTGCCTGCACAGCTGAATTTGCTTCTGGCTGCGTTTGTGGAAATTATTCTCCAAAATGAGTGTGGAGGAAGCTGTGATTGTCTTCCCTTGCTGACCTGGCCGGGGGCAGCTGCCCGTGCCTGCCTGCAGGATGTTTACTTCCCACACAGGCAGAGCTGGAATGTGCCAGGGAAACCCAAAAACCCCTCAGGGGCTCAGCAGCTTTCACCCCCAGCCCCATCCCAGCAGCAGCCTGGGGTGTCCTAATGAGGGATCTGGGATCAGCCTGGTTTGCTGGAAACACCGACTGCTGCTGGGATTTTCCCAGGTTCCCAAGAAAAAGAGGAAAAAGTTTTTTTCCTAAATCTCTCTGGTGGGAGATCTGATGAGCTGAGTGCAGACAACAGAAAGGCACAACAGAGCTCCTGAGCTTGCCCAGGCTGACAGCTACGCCCTGGGCCGTGCAGAGCCAGGGAACATGCTGTATCCCGAGAATTCCACTGGATCCCACCCTGGCAGCGGCCAGGGAGCACCACAGAACCTCCTGGGCCATCCTCACACACAGGGCTGCAATGGCACCCCCAGGCAAGAGAGGAGGCTGAGCATCCCCTTCAGCATTCCCTGAGCATTCCAAGGCCTGAGCACCCTCTCCATGGAGAAATTCCTGCTGTTGTCCAACCTGGAACAGCCTGTCTCATCCTGTCGCTGTCTGGGAGAACTGACACCTTCTCTGTCCTGGAAGGACCCTGCCAGGGTGGCTGTGTGGGGACTGGAGGAGGATGAGGGGACAATTCCAGGTGTGGCAATTTGGGGGTCACAGAGCTCGGGAAGGGGCTGGAGCAGGGGAGGAGACCCTGGATGACTGGAAATTCCAGTGTACAATTCCCAAGGGATCCCTGTACCCTGCACGAGGCTTCCTCCCATCCCCAGCTGGATCAGCTTTTTCCTGGTTAACACTTGTACAGCTTGTCATGGCAACAGGATCCCCTGGAACTGCAGCTGCAGCCAGGGCTCCTGCTTTCACACATTTGTCTCTCTGCAGACACCATGGGAGCCCCTCCCAGCAGAGCTCTGGGCTCCACAGCCCCAAACTGGGAGTGACTGGGAGCCCCAAACTGGGAGAAACTGAGACCCCAAAAATTGGGAGTGACTGAGACCCCCCAAACTGGGAGTGACTGGGACCCCCACAAGAGGCTGCTGCCTGTCTGCCCATGCCAGGTCCCTCATCTGGGATAGAACTGGGATTTGGGAAAAAATACTCCTGGCTGCTGCTCAGCTCTGCTCCCAACACCGTGTTTGCACCAGGAACTGCTCTTCACAAGGATTCTCCACAGAATTCCAGAGTTATTTCAGTTGGAAAAGCCCTCCCAGTCCATCAAGTCCAGGCTGTGCCCCATCCCCACCCTGTCCCCAGCCCAGAGCACTGAGTGCCACCTCCAGCCCTTCCTTGGGTACCTCCCAGGATGGGCACCCCAAACCTCCCTGGGCAGCCCCTTCCAAGGCCTGAGCTCCCCTTCCATGGGGAAATTCCCCCTGCATTCCCAGCAGGCCTGGTATTTCCAGAGTGTGGGGCTGGAGATGCAGGGCCCGACAGGAACAGCGATAAATCTCCAAAAGGCTCCACTCAGACTTCCCAGGAACTGCTTAATTCCCCTCCCTATTATCCCTGACAATATCTTAGCAGTTCTTGGTGTCTTGGGGAGAGGATGAGAAAGGATGGATTGCATTTTAATTAATAATTACTGAAATGCACGGCTGCCCAGCGCAGGAGCTGTGGTGAGCCCGGAGCAGGAGCTGTGCCCAACAGAGGGGACAGCACAGCTGTCCCCAGGTGCCACAGGGCTGGTGGCAGCTCCTGTGCTGGGGTGGGACCCCAGAAGAGCTGTGAGCAGCCCCCTCTGTCCCTTTCCCAGGCAGGAGCATGGACCCCACAGCTCTGCAAACCCCTCCTTTGAAATCTCTGTGAGGACTTGAGCTGAAGCCGTGCTCTGACACAGGTCAGGCTCAGGGAGCAGGGCAGTGATGGGGGGAGCTGCCCTGGTGGGGACAGGTGACACCAGGTGTGGCACAAACCCAAGCATTTCACACACAAAGCGTGGCCAGGAGCATGGCAGGAGCCACAAACGCCTTCCTGGCCTCACCTCCCGCACGTTCCCTGCCTGCTGCAGGTGTTTGCTGCGGCTCCAGCAGCTCCTGCAGCCCCAGCAGATGTGCAGCACACCCTGAGATCGGCAGTTTGGGCTGCAGGAAGGTTCACTGGAGGCAGCTGAGGAGGGAGCCCTGCTGAGAGGCTGGAGATGGGATTTCCTCCTCACATCTGGTACAGTTTAAAAACCCTGGCCTGAGCTGTTGTGGATGCAGACAGACAGGGCAGGAGTGAGGGGGTGTCAGGGGGATGATGTGCCCAGGCACTAAAGTGGGGCTGGGCTGGGAAGAGGGACACAGCACCCCAGGACAGGGATCTGGGTGAGCACAGATCCCACAGTAACACATGGCTGTGCTTGGTGGCCCTCTGTGGGTCCCAGGGGCAGCAGGACCAGCTGAGACCACAGGCTGGAGGACACCACACCACAGCCAGTGTCTGGCCAAGGATTGGGAGCAGCTTCCCTGTGCCCTGCTGGACCTGCCACACACAGGAGACACAGTCTGAGCCCCAAATCTCCTGTGCTGCAGAACAACAACATCTGAAAGGTATCCCCACATCCCCTCCTGCACTGTGCTCATCCCATGGCCAGGCTGGGACTTGGAGCAGCCTGGGATAGGGGAAGGTGTCCCTGTGCATGGCAGGGGGTGGAACAAGATGATTTTTAATGTCCCTTCCAACCCAACCCGTTCAGGGATTCTGTGACATCCTTACTGCATCCCACCATAAAAGTGTGGGGCCAAACCTGAGCTGCCACTGCCTGCAGGAGCTCTGGGTCACACCAGCCTCCCTCCTGCTGCCCTGGCAGGGTGGTCTCAAGGGGCACAGCCCCCTTGGCAGACAGACACTGGACAAAATCCATCTCCTCCCCTGGATTTGGTTCCTGAGGCCTGACAAGTGCGAGGAGCCCCAGCCAGCTCACCCAGGCAGAGCAGGAGGGGTGGCCTTGAGTGAGGCTTGGAGCCAGCCCCAGCCCACAGGATGCTATTTGCAGCTCCAGCTGGGCTGGACAGGTTTTGGGGGCTCCATGCAAGGGGCTACGCTCGGGTCCTAAAGTTGAGGGATATCTGGAGTAGAAGAATCTAAACTCGAGGTCCAGGCCAAAAGCTGAAAAGCCTGAGCTCATCATTTTGCTGAGGCCAGATTTCCTGCTGAACAGAGGCTGTGTTTAGTGCTGGGAGACAGTCCTGGCTGTGTGGGAGTGCAGGGAGCCCGGGGGGACTGTCCCCTGCTTGCCAAAACCCACCCACCAGCACCCCCAGCCAGGCTGGGGCAGCCTGGGCGAGCTGGAGCACAAGGGACCCATCCCAGCTGAAAAACCCCCTAAAAAACCCCAAAGAGAAAGCAGCAAAGGGGTTCTCTGAGGAAGAGAAAGGGCAAAGGAGCTGTCAGATGGTGGCATCTCCTGCTGGGCGCCGTGGAGGCAGTGCCAGGGTGGCCGGGACAGGAGGTGACACAATGGAAACATTCAGGCTCGCTGCTCACATGAACAGCCGGAGACAGGCAGGACAGAAAGGAGCTTATTCCTGGCTGCTGCAGGAGGGATTTGCTGTTTGCTGCTGCTGTGTTTTGTGTTTGCAGCTTCCCGTATGGAAATGCTTTTTCCCTTTAACCTCCACCCACCAGCCCGGTGGATTTCGGTGCCGTTTCCCAAACATATGGTGCATCCATCAGAGACATAAAGGCTGCTATATTTAAAATATTACAAAAGAAAAGCCAGGAGCTGACATTTTTAAACTAGGGCAGCGTCTGAGAGGGAGAAACGTGGGGATTTAGGATTTTCTCTGCCAGATCAGGGAAGCAGCCCCGTCGGATGAGGCAGAGCCAGGTTGGCACCTCGCCACCTTGCAGCAGACTGTTGCTTCCAGAGTCTGGGAGCGCTTTTGGGAGAGGATCCTCCTGCTCTGTCCCTGCCTGCTTCCAAGGAGCCTGGATCCAGCACATCCCTGCCCTGCTGGCCGGGCTTGGTGTCCAGCTGAGCCTTGGCCGCGGCAGAGTGCACTGAGCTCAATTCCTGCCTGGTTTCTCCTGTTGATTCCCTGGGGGGCTGAGAACCTCCTGAATTCCCCACGAATCACTCTGAGCCTGCAGCATCATTTATCTGGCCACAGGCACTGTGAGGGAGACAAACTCTTGCCTGTTTTATAAACCCTGAGGCTCCTCCACGTCTTTTCTCCAGGCTGGAGCCGCTTTCTCCCATTCTGCAGAGCGCAGAGCACTCCCTTGTTTTATTTTAAACCCTATTCCTGTTGGTATTGTAAGTCCAACCTGGGAGACTGCGTCACAGCCAGGGAATGAGGGGTGTTGGATTTGCTATTTTTAACTCTTTCTACTCCGGGGAGCCAGCTGAAATCGAATCCCCATCCAGAGGCACTGTATGGATATTAATGCAACAAAATGGGAATTTGGGCTGGGGGTGACAGCTGGCAAAGCAAGCCCTGGCGTCACCGAGGGGACAATGTCCCCAGAAATAGGCTGCAGGGCAGGGATATTTGTTACAGAGCCCTCTCAATGCCACCAGCACGAGAGCAGCAGCCCCCAGCCAGGCCCATTCCAGGGGATGAATTACAGCTCAGGGCTGGGGGCAAAACTCCAGCAGGAACTTCTCTGGCTGGCTCCAAATTCCTCCAAGCGCTCTTACAGCCTGGGAAGGTGCTTTCTGAAACAACTGGGAGTTCTTTCAGATCTGTGGCTGCAGCAAGGAGGGCACTGCCACGTCCTCCTGGAGCCCTCCTGAACCCAACTCTCTGCAAATGATGGGGTTGGGAGAGATGAAATCCACTCCTGCAGTCCCCTAACACAGAGCATCCCCCAAAAACGGTGCAAAGCCCTCAGAGGGGAGCTGAGCAGAGCCTCCAGGGGCCCTGCACGGAGGGTGTTTACTGCTTCTTAATCTACTGTGATCCCCCCTCTCTAATGCTGTTAAAGGCTGCAAATGGAGCCTTTAAGTGGCCCTGAAAAGATTGTCCCCGCTCCCCAGGGAGTTCATTTGAGACAGCTGGCCTTGCATGTGGGTGGCAGAGGTGGATGCAGCAGGTGGGGGGACAGGGACATGCCAGGGACAGCCCCATGGCCACACAGCTTGGGTTGGAAAAGATCTCTGAGGCCATCGAGCCCAGCCTATCCCCAGCCCAGAGCACCGAGTGTCACCTCCAGCCCTTCCTGGGACACCTCCAGGGATGGGCACTCCTCCTGTGGTGTTCCAGGCACCACGAGCAGTGCAGGACAGCACAAGGCCTCAGGACAGGCTCTCTGACCCACAGGATCCTTGGGGTAGTGCTGGAAAACCTCACATTTCCGACCCTGATTCCATCTTTCCGACCCCATCCTTCATGCTGGGCTAAAACCCCACGGGACAGAGCTCTGGGGAGCCCACACAGCCCCTGGGCACTGCCAGGGCCAGCAGAAGGGGACCCTGGGCAAAGCGGTGCCAGGCTGGTGACAAACAGCACCCGAGGCCTCTCTGAGGCACCGCCTCACCTGGCACAGCTGGAAGCTGGCTTCAGAGGCAGGGAAAGGCAGGGAAAGGCAGGGATTGGCAGGAAATGTGCCAGAGCAGGCTGGAGTGGTCACAGACCAGCCCTGGGAGCCAGCCTGGGGCTGGTGGCACCTGCCAGGTCTGCCTGTCACCAGCACACAGGGCTGGGCCTGGCATCCTCCACAGGCTCCATCCTGCTGCCCCAGGAGAGGCTGATCCACCCCGGGCTGGGCCCTGACAGCTCCTGGTCTCCTCCCAAAGCCACCAATGTCCAGCTGCTGCCTGGTGTGGCTGCAGCTGGCCGGGGACAATGCTGTCCCCATGAAAAGGCCGTGGTTTTGGCTCTCCCTGCCATCTGTGTGTGTGTATTTCCCACACCAGCAGCAGCAGGCTGGGCTCCAGCCAGGCTCAGGACAAGCTCTCAGACGTCTTCCCAGCACTTTGAACAGCTTCATCATTTCTTTTATGGCTCCCCCAGTGCAGTCCCAGCACCTGGATCATCACAGCCCAAACTGACACTCCTGAGACAGCAGGGATGGGGCCTACATTCTAGAAACATCCAAAAGCTCCCTCACCTGTGGGGTCCAGCAGCCCAGGTGAGGCCAAAACCCCACACCCTGAAAGGCAGCAGGAGGTTTGCCATGGTCCCAGCACGGAATGTGTCCCCAGAGCCCTGCCACAACCACCCAGCTCTCCCTGCCCTCCCTGAGGTGTGCCTGCTGCAAAAACAAGGAGATAAAATAAATCAGTGTGGCCCCAACAGTGAACAGAGCCCAGTTCATGGCTGGAATCCCCTTCCACCTTGTCCTGCTGGTCACCTCCTCCCTGCAGGATGTCCCCACCCTCTGAGTCCTCCGCCTGCACTAAGGCTGCAAAAGCCACCACAGTGGCCCAAGGGTGGCCAGGACTCCACCAAACCCAAGGCAATCTCAGTTTCCACCCCAGGCAAGTGCTGCTGAAAGCCCCCACATGGACTTTGGCAGTTTAGTCTGCCCTGCCTGGGCTGCTCCAGGGGCACAGTCTCCTCCTGTGCCCTCACTCCAAGCTGGGCAGAGCCAGGCCCAGGAATGTGGGAGCAGCAGAGGGAAGCTGGGATGTGCTGGGTTCTCCATGTGGGACCCCAGGAGAGGAGCAGAGCTGCTCCTGAGGCTGCCCTGCCTTGGCAAGCTTCTCTCTGAAACACAGACTTGAGCTTGCACATGCCCAGACATCTGCCCCAGGCAGGCAGCAGGACACACATGCACAAGCAAATTTGGCAACTTGATGTGAGTTAAATGTGCATTTAATTGAGATTTATAGGGGAACTTGCAATAGCAATTGATTATCAAAATCAGATTATTTATGGAGGTTTAGCAGCTATACAGGAGATTAATGCTGGTTGCAGAATAAATCCTCGGTAAATGTATGTTTCCCCAGTAATCAGCTAATAACACGTCATCCTAATTATCTCCTGAAAGGGGCCCAGTGATTCTGACACACACTGCAAGGAGATCTTGTCATCTGCAAATCGCCACCAGAAGGCCACAAGCAGCTCTGTCTCCACACCCACAGGGACTCCTGGTGCTGCAGCAGCTCCTCAGCTCTCCTCAACCAGTGTTTGCTCATTAAAAAAATATTTATTGAAGGTTTTATTGGCATGTTTCTGGCAGCAATAAAGCCGTGCCATGTATCCAGCTCTGCACCCCAGCGCTATCCTGAGCTGCTGAGGGCTCAGCGCTGTCCCCTCCTCTCCCCAGATGTCAGGATGTGCCACAGGGATGTCCCCAGGGAATTCCATCCCTGGGAGGAGGTGGCAGATGCCCCCTGGGAGGGGCAGGAGGGTGCCCTGCCTCTCACCATGGCCAGGGCAGGCACAGGACCACTGCTGTGGGATGCAGAGATGCTCTGGCAGTCACCATGGCAACCCCAGTACACAGCCAGGAGAACAAAGCTGCCAGGAGAGAAACAGGAGTAGAGAAGAGAAAAGGAAGGTGGGGTGGAAGGAAAATAAAAAGCAGGAAGGCAAAGAAAAAAGAGCAAAGGCTGGGGCAGGAGGGAGCCATGGGGAGGGAAAAGAGCTGAGGTGGAAGATGGAGCTGCCTCGAGGCTGCTCCCCTTGGGATGACCTTCAGCAGAGGCAGCCTCTGAGTGCACCACTGAGACATTTTCTGTCTGCTTCCACTGTCCCAGCAGAGGATCCCTCCAGGACATGGCCTGTCCCCCTGCCAGTGTGAATGTCCCACTGTGGTGCAGGAGGGGACACTGCCAGAGACCCCAGAGGAGCCCTGAGGCAGCTCAGGGGCTGGATGGATGGATGGATGGATGGATGGATGGATGGATGGATGGATGGATGGATGGATGGATGGATGGATCCACACCTGGCTGGGGCTGGCACAATGAACTCCCCTGGGCACAGATGGAATTCCTTCCCCTCCTCCTTCCCACACTCGTGCTCTCCTTGGCTCCAGTGTTCAGAATCCAAAGGAGGGGGAGCTCCGGGCAGGCAGACAGGGCTGGCTCCTGCTAAAAGCCTTTGGTGCCTTTCATCAGGGCTGGGGAACAATCAGCCTTGGACTGGCGGGCTGGCAGCGCGTCCTGCTGCTCATGGCCCACAGGGATTGAGTTCTACCGAGGCCTGGAGAGGCTCCTGGAGCAGGGGCTGGACAGGGTTAAAGGAATAAAGCAGGGATTTATTAAAAGCCCTTCCAAGGATGCACCTTGGGCACTGCAAGAGCCCGGCCCTGGCTGCACCCAGGATGGGCCCTGGCTCAGGAGTTTCACTCTTGGATCAGTTCTGGTCCATTTCCACCTTGGGGTGAATTGTGCAATTCCAGCTGCAGGTGATGCAGTCCCATCCTCCCAGCTTGCTCTCCTCAATTCGCTGCTGGTTGCACTTTTTGGGCCTGGAGCTGCAGCGGTGTCCTTGGCTGTGGGGCTGGAGAAGGATTGTTGTGTGTGCCTGAGCTGTGAGGAGACCCTGCTGACACTTTGTGTGGAGTTCAGAGTTCTGCACCAGTGCAGAGGCTGGAAAATAACACAGCTCAAAGTGAAGGCATCAGCACACCTGGGCAGGGTGGGTTTAGCCCTGTCCATCCCACCTCTCCCTGTGTAAATAAATCCATCTGTGTACAGGAAAGCACCAGAGATCCTCTTAACCCTCGGCGCTGCCCTCAGTGCTGCGGGCACAGGAATTGGAGCATTCCTCGTTAACAAACCCATTCATGCAGCTCAGCTCACCCACACCGAGGTCACGGCTGCCTTCCCCGCTGAGATGTCCCTCCCAAGCCGAAGCGACAGTCTGTCCCCAAGAGCCTCGGGATGCCACTTCGCCCAGCTCCTCATTAGCGACAATTAACAGGCAATCAATGGGCTCGGCGGGGCTGGCACTTTCCAGGGAACAAGTCCCCTTTCAGCGGGGGGAAAAATGAGCATGGCTTTATTGTGCTTTTGGTTAAGTGAGCCAAAACCCGCCTGCCAGGGAACACAACTGTGTCCCAAACTGGACCCTTGCTGCCACCTGGCCAGCCAAGCAGGCAGAGAGGGTTGGGGCTGCTGTGGGTATCCCCTCTTGGCCAGCTGCAGTGTCCCCTCCTGGCCAGCTGCAGTGTCCCCTCTTGGCCAGCTGCAGTGTCCCCTCTTGGCCAGCTGCAGTGTCCCCTCATGGCCAGCTGCCGTGTCCCCTCATGGCCAGCTGCAGTGTCCCCTCCTGGCCAGCTGCAGTGTCCCCTCTTGGCCAGCTGCAGTGTCCCCTCATGGCCAGCCCTCCTTCTGGACACCCGTGGGATGGTCCCAGCCAAGGGCAGGCAAGGTGGGAGCAGGGACCAGGGGTAGAGTCATGGAATGGTTTGGGTTGGAAGGGGGACCTTAAAACTCATCTCCTTCAACCCCCAGCCATGGCAGGGACAACAATCCCAGGCTGTTCCAAGCCCTGTCCAACCTGGCCTTGGACACTTCCAGGGATCCAGGGGCAGCCACAGCTTCTCTGGGCACCTGTGCCAGGGCCTGCCACCCTGACAGGGAACAATTTCATCCTAATATCCCATCTAACCTCACTCTCTGTCAGTGGGAAGCCACTCCTGTCACTCCATCCCCTGTAAATTGTCTCTCTCCACATTTCTTACAAGCTCCCTTCAGGCACTGGAAGGCCACAACTGGGTGATCCCAAAGCTTCTCTTCTCCAGGCTGGACAATCCCAAGTCTGCCAGCCTTTCCTGTGCTGGGAGTCCAGAGCAGGATGCAGCACTCCAGGTGGGGAGGGGGATGGACTCTCTCCAGCCAGGCTGGTGCTGCTGACTCAGAACCACCCACAAGGACCAGGCAGGATCTCTCCAGCTTCACTATTCCCTGGAGCTGGGCACTGCTAACCCTCCACAGCCTCTGCTTCCCTGGGTTCCTGTCTAGCTGAGGGAGGGAAAAAAAGCTAAAAAAGACAAGAAAGCAAGAGGGAGACGGTCTGGATGTGACAGGCTGGCGGGTGTGACAGAGCCTTGAGAGCAGCATTTTTTCCCTGCAGTTGGAGCAGGGGCAAAGCCAAGCAGCGTTTCCCAGCTGCCTGCACCAAACAGAGCCACCTGCACAGGGCTTTTCCTGCCAGGGGCAGAGCTGGGGTGGACAGCAGCACCTCAGGGGTTTGGGAGGACAGACAGAGCAGAGCTGATGGCTCCTGCCACATTCCCAGGATGGGAAACTCTTGTGATCCCTCCAGCCACGGTTCCTGCTGCACAAGGGGAGCAGCTGACTCCACACTGTGCCTGCCAGGGGCTGGGGTTGGGGGGCTTCACACCCCAAAGAGAGGTCACAGGGCCTTGTGCCACTGGATATCGGGACCACAGGTCCAGGCCAGCCTGAGGACAAGACAGGACTCGTGGGGATCAGCAGTGGCCACAGCAGACTCCACCAGCTCTCCAGGGGATCCAGAGGAAGGATCTGGCAGATCTCTCAGCTGATGAGGAGCACTTTGTGCCCAGTGGCTCTGCTGCACCAAGGGAAGCCAAAGCAATTAGCATTTCTTGGAGACACTCTGGAAAATTTCCCCTGAGAGATGGGGAGAGCTGCCACAAGCACAGCAAAAGGCCTGGAGCCACCTCCCAGGTCCTGTGCTGGCAGTGCCACATGGCAGAGCAGCACTGTCCCCCTGCAGGGCCCTCCAGCCAGGCCCTCCCCGAGCCCCATCCCAGCTCCAGCACCCCCAGATCCGAGCCCTGGCCATTCCAAACCGCCAGGCAGCTCCCAGCGCCTTTCCCAGAGCACAGCCCAGCTGGGAAAGGCCACCTCAGGGAAATCCACCTCATCCCTCAGCTCCAGCCTGGAGGCAGGGAAGGAGCAGGGATGAGCTGTTTGGGAATCCCGCAGGAGCAGCAGCTGCAGCTGGCCGAGTCACGGATTATTTTTAACAGCTACTTGTAGAATGCAGCGAGCGCCTGCGGGAGACACGGCCAGAGCTGCTGCTCACCCCAGCCCTGTCCCCAGCACGTGCAAGGCACAGATCTCCCAGACAGGCTTTTTATAGGGTTTCCTGCTCCTGCTGGGCACGCAGCTCTGCACGGCCACACCACCTCCTCCCTCAGCAACCATTCACATGCCGCTCACCAAAGTCTTTCCATTCCCTCTCGAGCTGTTTCCTCTTCTCTCCTTATTAGGGATCCACCTACCTATCCATCTTCTCATTCTCTCCCCCTCTGTGGCTATTTTTAAGATGCCATAAAAGCTTTCAACGGGGAGCATCCTCAGGGAGGCAAGGGATTTTATATGTAGCCCATCAGAAGGAGTCATCACCACATAACTCACCACACAGGCAGTGACTTTCCTTTTATTTTATTTTTTCTTTTCAAAAGCAGGGGAGGGGAGAACATCCACACTCAATCCCTCAGCTCTCCTTGGCCAGCTCATCCAGGCTGGGAAGGATCAGATGCAGCCCACTCCTCTCCCGGTGGGGCAGCTGGGCCAGATGGTGGGACACCAGTGCAAGTGCTCTCAAGTCACACCTGGGGGTGGATGAAGGGATGGTTTTGCTCCCTGATCAAAGGCTCCAAGCTGGGATCATCCAGCTTCATGCCTCAGCAGCTGCCAGCAGATGAAGGATGGCCTCCTTGCTGAGAGGAGGGCCATGGTTGTCCCTGTGTGCCCACACACCTCAGAGCTGCTCTGCTTCTTGGTTCATGGTCAAAAGGTGGGGGAAATTCCACCAAAACTGCCTCCAAAGGCACAGCCTGGACAGACAGATGGGACCAGAGTCTTCCTGATCCCCACAGGAACTGCACAACCCCAGAAGCCTCTCTTTTCCCTCCCAGGGTGAGGAACCCCCTTCTTTTGGGGGATGCAGAGCCATGGAGGTGCTCCAGGAGTGGTTTTCACACACAGCTTTGTTCCTCCCTCCTCCTCTCAAGCTTTAAAGGGCTTTAGCCAGGGGTGAAGCAAAGCCACCCTGGCCCATCCACCCTGCTGGGACCCTCTGTGCCTGCACTGGGAATCCAGGCTGGGAGCAGCTGGGACTGGGAGATCCCCACCACATGTCCCAGCAAGTGACTCTGAGCCACCAGACCCACCCAGTCCCCAAGAGGATTTAAAAATAGCTCCCATTCTCCAGCAAGAGCAATCCCTGGAAGTGTCCAAGGCTAGGTTGGGCAGGGCTTGGAGCACCCTGCCCTGTGGAAGGTGTCCCTGCCCATGGCAGGGGACGATACAAGAACTTTAAGGTCCCTTCCAGACCTGGCCATCCTGTAATTCCATGAAAATTCCATGATCCCCAGGGCTGGCAGCACAGCTGGGATGTTGGGAAGGACAGGCAGGGCCTTTCACAAGCGAGCTGTTTCTAAGGGGGGCTGTTCCACAGGGCCTGGCACGTGGATTTGGGAGCTCCCACCGAGCCCTGCTCTACATTTGGCTTTTCTGATCCTGCAGCCTGGCTGCATTTCTGGGAAACAGTCACGTAACTCGCTGCTCTGAGGACAGGTCAAAGCCTGGAACTCAAACTCAGGCTGCAGCAGGCTCAGGCTGGCTTGAGGAAGGGTTTTTGAGGCTGGCATTGGCACCAGCAAAGCTTTTCCTGCCCCACAGCTCTCCAGAATGTGCCACTTGTTGCCAAGAACAACCAGAAGCCATCAGGATGGCTTCAAAGCTCAAACACCTGCTCCCCTCTTCCACTGCTGTGCTCCTCAGAGAAACCTTCCCACAAGGACTTTCCCAGTTCTGAGCCGTTTCCAAGACTCAGAAAGAAGCTGATTCAAAATGGAAGTGGAGTAAAATGTCCATGAACAGAAAAACAAATGATCCTCTGGGCTCTGCAGACCTTGCCAGGCCAGCAAGGGTAAGAAGAAAGGAAGGTCAGACAGGCTGGCTGAGGAAACCACAGCAGCAGCTCCTTTTTCTTTCTGCTCTCAGCCCCAGGCAGTGGAGAAAGCTCATCAATTCCCAGGCCAGGGCTTATGGCTGATACTGATAAAGCATTCAGAAAACTCCACCTGAGCTGAAAAATGCACACAGAAACAGAGGCCTATCAAATACCTGAGCCACCAGCAAATAAACGGGACCTGTGTAGCCGAGTTTGCTCCTGGGAGAGCTGGCTTTGGGCCTCTAAAACCTCAGTCAGCCTTTCCTGAAAGCCAGGAGTGCCCCTGGGGGCTGTGGGGAAGTGCATTCCAGCTGTTCTGCTCCCCCAGGGATGCACTGAGCCCCCTGGCTCCAGAGGGGCTGGCCACAGGCACCACCACCTTCCCTGCTCCAGGCTTCCAGTCCCCCTGCCAGCCTTGCCCACAGCCAAAATCCCTGAGCCTCCCCTCCATTCCTGCATCCTTTTCATCCATCATTCCTCAGCCCAGCTCTTGCCATGACCACTCCACCCCCAGATGCTTTCTGGAGGTGCTGCAGCGCTCACAACTCAGGCACTGATGGATTTAAGAACTAAAAATATCGGATGAGGTGTTCCGAACGCTTCGTGATGGCCCCATCACGACAGGACCGCAGGGTCTGGGTGGGTTTTTCTTCCCTCCCTGCCAGCAAAGACAGCAGCACATGGACTCCTGTCATCAGCCTGCTGCTGTCCCAAATGCTGTTATCCTGCTAAAGCAGTCATCACTTGACGATTAGAAAATGTGCTCTTTATTTCTGAAGAGCACGCTAGGCCCTTGAAAGAATTCAATCGCTTCAATTGACCTTACAGAGCTCACTCCAAGGCCTGCAGGGCCGCTTTCCGTGGTTCCTGCTCTTCTCCAAGGGCCAGCTGCCAGGAATGAGGGTTTGAAAGAGCCTGGATGAAGCCTGGAGAGAGGACAGAGCCCATCCACCAGCCCAGGGACAGAGCTGCTGCCCGGGATCGGAATTTTCTGGCAGCAAAGTGAATGCAATGGGCGATTGTTCCTCTGCTAGGCTTCCCAGGAAAACAGGGAATGATTTGTTGTGTGTCAGTCAGGGTATTGAGAGGACTAAAATGTAGGCAGGGAGTCTGGGAGCTCCCCATGGTGCCCAAATTCTGGAAAACACCCTGCTCCTGACATGGACAGGCTGATTCCTCCGGCTTCCCTGCATTTCTGAAGGCTGGAGAGAACTCCCTGCAGGACCCTCCCAGCTCCTGCCCCACAGGGTGGGGACACCTGGTGAATCACCTGCCTGAGGAGCAGAGCTGGAGCTCCCAGCGATGGGCAGCACCACGGGATTCCTCTTTAATTACACAGGGCCTTAATGGAGTTTGCTGGTAAACACCTTGTAACCACATGTGCCTGGAGATTAGGGGGTAATTACGCTTAGAGGATCACGATCTAAGAGCAAGCATGATTTAGGGAAGACAAAAATAACCAGGCAAACATGTTGCATTCATCAGGATCTGTCAGGAAGCCTCCCTTCCCAAATGCTTCGCTGTCCAGCCTCTCCTCACAGCTCTTACTCAGAGTAGGGGGTGCCTCTCAGCAGGAATTTGAGAGGTGGCAGGGGTAGGGATGAAACTTTCCACTTGGCATACCAAACCTTCTTCGGGAGCTCTCCGTGCTCCAACAGGCTCCCAGCTGCTCCAGGGATGGGGAGAAACGGCTCAGCCCACCCTGAGCTGACTCGCCATCAGATTCTGGCCTCCTTTTTCCCAGGTGTGTGTTGGGGACAGAAGGGAATCTGGGAGATGCCCGGTTTGTGAACCAGCCCCGATCACCCAGTGCCACAGTGATCCAGATCCTGCCAAACCCGGCTGGAGCAGGGAGCTCGCCAGGGTTTCACCTCCCCAGGAGCTGGGGTGTCCCTTGTGGGACCCAGCACAGCCAGGGGCACCTTGCTCCTGCCAGAAGCGGTGCCTGGGCTGGCAGCAGCCCCTCTCCCACCCCAGAGGAGCTGGGCCAAAAGGGATGATGTGTAAATCCCACAGGGTGACTCAGCCAGCACTCCGTGCACCTGCAGCACCCAGAGCTGCTGGCTCCCTCCGAAGCAGCAGAAGGGATTCTTCCCACTCATTTCAGAGGCTGAAATCCTCGGGGCAGTGACAGCTTTAACCCTTTCAGCACGAGCACAGCGCCGGACACCTCAAAGTCCCCGCCCAGATTCCGAGGGAGATGCTTGGAAGGGATTTTAAGGGTTTGTCCTACAAGCTCCAGCTCCCATGGAAATACCAAGCAGCACCACAGACCTGTTTGCTGAGGTAGGGATTCATTTAGTAAGCAATTAGTGAGAGGCAGTGATAGCCTAACGAATGTGAACACCAACACTGTGCCCTCCAAACCCTCACTGCACACCTGGAACCCCTGGAGCAGAGGCCACCTTCCCACCCTTCCACCCTCAGGGCCACCTGAGCTGCTCTGCAGCCTCAGGATAGGAGTTTATGCCCAACATCGAGTTGTTTTATCTCTTCACCTCAAATACAAAATTTTCATCTGGCTTTGCCTTCATTGTGGGACAGATGAGGACATGGGGTCTTCAAATCCAGAGGGAAAAGCATCCCCCTGTCCCCTCAGCAGTGCTGGTGAGGCTCCAGGGCGCTGTGCACGGAGCATCTCCAGAGATAAACCCAGCAAATCCTGCCCAGAGCTCCTGGAGGCCTCACAGATTTGCTCAGCAGCGTGGCTTGGGGCCAGCCGTGGCCCACAGCCACAGGTTTCCTGCCTCACATCAGCTTCAGGCAGGAGAGGAGCGTTAACAAAACGCCCAGAGAAATGGGGAGCAGTGGTGGGAATTCACAGATCAGATGGTGGCATTTTATCCTCAGCTGTGCATCTCCTTGCTTTGCCAGCCCCAAAATTTTAGCCCTGCAGGCACAAGCACACCTGGACATCATAAATTTGTGCACAATCTGGCTTCTTCAGCCCTTGTCCTGGGGGGAAAAGTAGCCAAAAAAATCAAATCAACAGATCTGCCCATGCTGGGAGGCCTCTGACAAGTGGCACCAAACTCTGAGCCGCTGGCCATCGTTAAGGGGTAAAAAAGCCACGCTAGGTCAGTGCCAGGTGGCATCACAGGGGGTGAAACAGAGATGGCACTGACACAAGGCTCCCAGGATTTGGGGTTTTGTGCCTTGTGGGCAGCTGGAATTGAGGCTGGGGAGGGATGCCCAGAGCTTTTGGCAGTGTTCACACCAGTCCCAGAACGTGCTGACGGCAGAGATGGCCCCGCAGCCCGGCCTGGCTCACACAGCCATTGCTGGGAACACAAGTGAAGCTGCATTTGGGCATCCAAGCCCTGCTCGGAGAGCTCCAGCTGCTGGGAAAACAACTGGGAGCCCAACAGGGCAGAGCCAGCACCCAGCAGGGTCTGCACATCCAGAGGGACCCGGAGTGGCCATAAATCACCGACCCCCAGCACCGTGAGTGACCGGGAGATGTCATAGAGCTGCCAAGCCTTGAGTAAAACACGGGGCTACTTAAAATGGAGTAATGGCAATTTAAGCAAAGACTGCAAAGCCCCCCAGAGGGCTCAACAAGAGCCCTGGCAGCTGCTGAGCGATATGCCCAGGGCCACCAAGGCAGAAGGAGGAGCAGCTCCCAGGGGAGCCCTGGCTGTGCCCAGCAGACTCCCCACGAGGCAGGGCACAGGCAGCACAGCTTGGCTCCCTGGCACCTCGCCGTGCTGAAGGAGTTTTGCAGCACAATCAGATCTTTGGAACACACCAGGGCCATGAACAGCCCTTATCTCCAGCAGCAGCCAAGCCGGCTATTAAGAGCTGGGAAGGAATCCCAAAAGGAACCAACAGGCATTTGGCAAAATTGGCTTAGAGGAAGCTTAGCAGTCCCACCTGACCACGGTGGCCACTGATCCCAGCAGTTCTCTGCATCAGCCCTGAGCTGCTCCCCCAGAGGAGCAGAGGGAGGACCCTTTGTTATCAGGCATCCTGCAGGCTCGGAAAGAATCAGTCCCTATTGTTTCCCACCTAGGCAGAGCCAGCCCTGCTCCCCCGGGACGGGGCCTTGCTCCTGTCCCAGGTGTGGCTTGGGCACAGGGCACCTGGAAAGTTTCCTCGCCTCTGACACAGCCCAACAGAGCTGGAATCACCTGTTCTGTTGCCTCGCAGCGTGCCAAGGCATTTTTCACGGTGTTTTGCTCGGGAACCACCCCAAGCCCTCGGATTGAGAAACCTCAGCACGCCAATGCAATGGAGAAGTTGCTGCTCTGCTGTTTTGTGCCTGGGGGAGGGCTCCGCTCCTCACACAGCTCCAGGACCCACGGGAGGGGCAGGGGGGCTTCCCTGGAGAGGTTATCCCAGGAGGAAGCCCCTCAGGTGGCCATCAGCATCAACTCCTTTGCCAGGGACTTGCTGCTTTTACAGGAAGGGATCAGAGCCGTGCCAGCAAGGTGGGCACAGCTGTCACACGGCACGTCAGGTAGGAAAAATAAATTGATTGTGGCTTCCTCAACCCCGATCAATCTTCCCAGACTTTCCAGCAAGGGCACAGAATCCAAAGTGAGCAGCCTGGTGCCAGTTCTCATCTTAGGCAGCACATTTCCGAGCTCTGCTTCTTTAGAAATTCATCCTCAGCGCATGAGTGCCTCCGTCCCTGTCTCACACGCACAATAGGAACACCCACATCCCCAGCTGCAGAAGGTTTTTTTGGGGTTTTTTTTCCAGGATTGCACCTGTGCTTTGCTCAGCTTTCTGGGTCTCTCCTCACCCTTCTCCTCCTCCATTTCTTCCCAGGCAGAGGCAGCAGCAAGTGAGGCTGTGCCTGTCAGAGCGCTCCTGGCTGCCTCTCACCATGTTGCGTATCGACATTTCAGTCGATGCTCTGCCCTCCAAAACCCCAGAAATCCAAGCCAAGAAAAGTACTCCGTGGAGATAAGCACCACGGCTCAGCCCACATCACACACAGCCGAGCCAGAGCCTGTCAGAAAGCAGGCAGGCAAAAGGCAGGCAGGAAAATAACCCAAAATTCCATCCCACCAGGCTTGTCAGCGCTGTTATGACATTTTCTTTCCAATTCCTCCCAGCCAGCTCGGTGCGGTATCAGCCCCATTCCCACAGCCCAGGCGAGAGGACGCCGTACTCACTGCTAGTGCTCATCCTGCCGCTCCTTCCCCGTCCTTCTCATCCAACAAAGGGGCAAAGATGCTCTTTAAATCCGCTTTTCCTGCCGCGGGAGGAGGCTGCCGCTGTCCTTCTGCCGGGAGGAATATTCCCGTGCGATCCGCCGCCTAACGCATCCCACGGCGGCTGTCCCCAGGGCCGGCGGATGCCAAGGTCACGGCTGGCAGGGAGGG
>NC_031782.1:1709598-1721732 GCF_001522545.3 Parus major
CACTGTCCCGGTACCGGTACCGCCCCGACACCGCCCCGACACCGGCACCGCCCCGACACCGCCCCGGCACCGGCACCGCCCCGGCACTGTCCCGGTACCGGTACCGCCCCGACACCGCCCCGGCACCGGCACTGTCCCGACACTGGCACCGGCACCGGCACCGGCACCGGTACCATCTGCGGGCAGCGAGCGGCCCGGGAGACACGGGCGGGGCAGGGCGGGGCCGGGCGGGGCCGCACGGATCTGGATCCCTGCACGGATCCAAAGGATGCTCAGCCTTGGCCCTGCCCTGCCCTGCGCACTGTCCAGTCCTGCCCTGCCCTGCCCTGCCCTGCCCTGCGCACTGTCCAGTCCTGCCCTGCTCCCTGCCCTGCCCTTCCAGCTGTCCTCTTCTCAGCCCCTGCCCTGCTCCCTGCCCTGCCTGCAGCCCCTGAGCCCCCTGGCTGCTCCCTCCTTGCCGCAGGGCTCCTGCCCAGCTCTGTGTGCCTGCCCCACACTGTTTGTCCCCCAGCCTGGCCCCGCCGTGGCTGAACATCCCAGAAACGCTGTCCCGGGACAGAGGGATGTGTTTATGCAGGAAACTACATTTCCTCCAGTGCCAAGATTCCCTCCCGCAGCTGTCCAGGCTGGCACCCCCAGCTCTCCCGGCAGCCTGGGCGTGGAGGGATCAGGAGGGGAGCTGAGGGTGCCTGCACGGCTGCAGGACGGAGAGGGGCTCTTCCCTCGGGATCAGAGCAGCCTTCCCTGCTGGCAGCACCTCAGGATCCCTGGAAAGGCTGCAGAGCTCCTTGTTCTGTGGGTGAAACGCTCTCTGTCAGAGCAGAGCCGTGCCCAGGTGCCCGCAGAGCCGGGGCTGTGCCCGCCTGCCTGCGGAGGCTGCGCTGGGATTCCGAGCTGCGATTCTTGCTGCGATTCCAGGAGCTGAGCTCCAGCCCTGCCGCTAATGAAAGAGGTTTTTCATGCAGCGTGACAGGCGCCGCGTCTCTGCCGCTGCCGGGGCTGGAGAGCTGCTCAGAGAGGCCCTTCGGCTTCGCCTTTCTCTCGCTGTTTGATTTGCAGCAGATGTCGGTGGTGACGTGACAAGACAGGTAGCAGGTCGTGTGAGCTGTGCCGGTGCTGCCAGCTCTCTGCAAGCCCTGCTGCCTGTCCCCTCTGGCTGTCCCCACCCCTGAGGCATCAGGGAAGAGCAGGACGAGCAGTGGGAGTGGGAGCCTGGAGGTTCCTGCGGGGCTGGGGGGAACAGAGCTGCTGATACAAGAAAGATTGAGAGATGCTGTTTACAAGAGCATGTAGTGACAGGACGAGAGGGAGTGGCTCTAGAGGAGGTTTAGATTAGATATTGGGAAGAAATTCCTCCCTGTGAGGGTGGGGAGGCCCTGGCACAGGGTGCCCAGAGCAGCTGTGGTTGCCCCATCCCTGGAAGTGGCCAAGGCCAGGCTGGATGGAGCTCTGAGCCAATGGAAGGTGTCCCTGCCCATGGGGTTGGATCTGGATGATCTTTAAGATCCCTTCCGACCCAGGCCATTCTGCAGTGATTCCATGACACAGCACGGTGGGATGGCTCAGGCTGCACTGAGTTTGGCCTTTTGTAAAGTTTCCTATGCCTGATGAGTGTCCCGGTGTCCCCTCCTCAGGGAAGGTCCCCGTCCCAGCCAGGCTGACGTGTGTGGTGTCAATGACACCCTTCTGAGGAGTCAATAAAGCAGCCACGACATGAGCTGGTCCCCACGGTTCAGCAGCTAATTGAGCTTCTTCCGCTGACCTGGTTTCCAAATCTTGTTAACTTGCTGCCTTTAGAACAACTTGAAATTTCCAGCACGGGCAGGCTGGGGTTGCAGAGGGCTGCTCAGAGCCCCTTGCCATCAGCGCCGTCCCAGGGTGTTTTGGAAATCCCATTTCCTTCCCTTTGTCTGAGGAAACTGCCTGCAAAAGCTGCCCTAAGAGGATGTTCGGGATGCCTGAGACAAGAAGTGAGAAAGGAGGAAATGTCAGGATGTTAAGGCAGCCTCCTTTCATCCCTTTGTGTCTGTGCGCTGCAACACGAATTTTCACAGCAATTACTGGATATGTTTTTCCCACAAGGCTCCTGCTCCATTCAGCACCTGCAGGTCCCACAGAGCTCAGGCTGTGTAGGGGAAAAGGAGCAGGAGTGATGGAGATAAGAGGACAGAGGTGAAAAAGGTGCTGATTTCATTTCATTTTCTTTCCCTGGACACTTGTAAGGGCTCCCCTGCCCTTTTAAGATGCTGAGAGTCACCTGAACCGATCTTCCCCCAGCTCCCGAATCCCTGTGTTCCTTCTTTCCCTGACGCCTGATACCAGCGGGAGAGCTGGAAGCTGCTGTTTGCACATGGAATCACCGGGAGCTGGGCTCAAACACCTCTTGTGCCACACCTGCACAGGAATTCTGAGGAATCAGGCTCAGCGCCTCTCCATGTGTCTCTGCCGTGTGTTTCCATGCCGGGCTGTGCTCAGCTGCTGTCCCTGGGAGGGGATTTGGTCCCCAGGGCTGGAGGAGCAGCTCCATCCTGCTCCCGCAGGGAAGGGGATCCCTCCTGGCTCCCGTGGGACAGATGAGGAACGGTGAGGCTGCAAGGGGAACATCGATAGCAGGACCCAGAGCTGGGCGAGGCAGACTTAGGAGAGTTAAAATACCACAAAAACACCCTTGTCCTCGAGGCACAGCGGGCAGGGTCCACCAGCAGCCTCAGCTCTGGCGTTTCGGGTTGATTTGGAGCCGGAGCATCTCTTCCATCACACCTGGCCGCCGCACACAGAGCCGCGTGTGCAGGACCGGCTTCCAGCGCTCTCCCGGCCCTTTCCCACCCCCTTTCCTCCCACTGGGAGTCATTTGGGTGCACAGCCTTTGCTGCGGGCTCTGAGCATCCCCGGAGGGCTGGAAATGCCTGGGCCGGGGATGGCAGCTGCGGTCCCTGCCCGCGGCTGCTGCGGCACGGCCGTGTCCGTCTGTCCCTGAGGCTCCGGCTGGCCAAACGCGGCGCTGGCAGCCCCAGCCCCCGGCTCAGCTCCTGCCCCTGAGCTGCCAGCAAAAGCTCTCCTCTCTCGGCAGCGAGATCTGAGCGCAAAGAGCAGCGGGGAGATGCCCGTGGGGACAGCCCCACGCCAGGCTGTGGGCAGGCTGCACAGAGGCACGACTGACTCATCACAAGCTGGTGACATTTTCCAAAAAAAGCCTCTAGTCCGGGGCTGTGATGTTCCCAAAAGGCAGCAGAGGAGCCTAAGGGGGCTGCAGACCCCATTCTACCGCGGCACATGGGCTGTGTCATGGGGTGGAGGAAATCCTGCCTCGCTGGGCAGCTCCCATCTGTTTTTCTCTTGTCCCTGGCTCCCCTGGGAGGTGGGACCTGGCAGGGGTGAGGGCAGCAGTGGTCAGATCCTGCTGCCCCCTGCCCCAGCACGAAGCCAGGAGCTCCTAGTGATGACAGAATTATTCTCCATGTGATGGAGATGAACATTTTAATTTGTGAGTCCCTGGACCACAGAGCACCTGGGACCAGAGGCACTGAACTGGGGCCCTGGTGCCTCATCCAGCAAAGGTCCCCTCTCATCCTCTTACTCCTCACAGCCACCACCAAGGCATTTGCCAGTGGTTTGGCTTCCTTCCAGTTTCCCCAGCAATTTTCCCAGCAATTCCCCACATCAGCAGGAGGAGACACAGCCTGGCAGAGGCAGATGTTCCCGGGGCTGCCTGCATTAAAGTGATAATCAAATGATAGATTATTTTCAAGCAAACTCTCATTTGCAGGCATTAATTTTAGTGCTGTGCAGGGAGAGGCAGTGAAAAAAGCACCCAGGCAGTGGAGGATGGGTGGGGTCTGGATGTGCTCCAGGGAAAGCTGATGCACCACAGCCCATCTGTACCTGTAGCCATCCTGCAAAGCCACGAAGGGATGGCTCCATCCTTTGGCTCCTGCATCCTCCTCCCTTCTTATCCTCACCAAGGCTGTCTCTGGGTCAGCAAAATGCAGCAAATATTCCCAAACCAACAGCAGGTGAGTCAAAACAAGTCCTGCAGAAGCTCTGCACATCAGGAATGTTCACATTCCCTCCTGAAAGACCCAGACACCAGGAGAGGAGAGGTGCTGCATGACCCGGACTGATGGAGGAGTGATGGCAAAGGTTTAAGAGCATTGAAAGTCAGGGTTTTTTTTCCCTAAAACCTGCAAATCATTCATCCTGGACCCCTCTGGAAAAGTCCAATCAAGCTCAGGGCTGCTTCATTTCTGGCTCACACCCCACAGGTGACAGAGGGACCCTTTTTGGGGACAGCCACCCTGCCAAGCCCAGCTGGCAGCTCCTGCCTGGCACAGCAAGCTCAGTTCCAGCCTGAGGTTCCTGCCCTGCTTTCCCACTGGGTTCACCCCAATAAAGGGCAGGGGAGGTCAGGGTTAATTTTAATTTTCTCTTGGAAGTTGCCCTGGAGAAGCGAGGGCTGCTGGAAGAAGGAATTCCTCCCCTTGGGTTGGGATCATGAGATGCTCTTGGCCAGCCTTGCCCAGCATGAAGCACCTGTGGGAATCCCAGCTCTGGGATCTCTGCACTCCTGGAATTTTCCTGGAATTCCTCCTGCCTTCCCAGAGCTCCTCAGGGAGCAGCCCCTGCTCAGAAGGAGCGATTCACCTTGGGAAAAGCTGCTGCTTTCTTATTGCTGCAGTTTATTATTATTATCATCACAATCATTCGGTTTTCCTTTCCTTCCTCGAATTATTCCATGGGAAAGCTGGGAATCAGGGTGATTCTGGGGGAATTTAGGGCACCTCCAGGGGCTGGAGCTCAGGCCAGGTCTCCAGATCCTCAGGAGGAGGCCAAATGCTGTAATTAATGAGAGCTAATTTCTTTTTCCACTGCTAAGCTGCAGAATGGCTCGCCCCAGGTAAGCAGCAGGTTATCTCTTTTCTAGGAAATCTCACTCTTTTTTTTTTTTTTGTTCCTCAGTCTAAAAATGGAATGCAGACCCTGAAAATAAATTCCCAGAGAACACCACTGTGCAAACATCCCAGGCTTTGATTCAAAGTGTTTGGATTAATTAGCTTAAACTGAAAGCTTTCATTCTGATTTCAGCCTTGGCTTTATGGACAAAAAAATTAAAGCAGAAAAGCTTTGGAAGTTGAAAAATCAAAATGTTCCACCCTGGAAATATCAAAACAAGATGCTGAGCCTCGCTGAGCTGCTTTGTTGCTTTCTAAAAGGAAATGGCATCAAGACCAACACCTTTACAAGAAGCTTGAATCATTGAGCACTTCAAAAAAAACCAAAAAAACCTAGTTCAGCATAAGCAATTAATTTCTTAATTAGATTTTCTCTTTTTCTTCCAGAGGGAAGTCTAAAAATATTGATTTTTTTCCATTTTATCCAAAGATTTCTTTAAATATGATCCCCTCACTGGATGCTTAAGCTGGAGCTTGAGCTGTGGGAATTATATGGGGTGGTTCATATAAATTCACTTTGTCATCTTTCCTTCTCCTTGTCCTGTTTATTTCTGTTCCAGTGGCAAAACAGAACCAGGGTAAAAGCAGAGGATAATTCAGAAAATACGAGACTGGAAGGGAAATTGAACATGAAATATTTTGGAAGTCTCATTTTCTAGAGGTGAAGCTCATTTCCTTCAGAAACCTCTCACAGCAGAACAACTTGGATGCTTGGAGCAGTTTTTCCTCCAGCTTTTCAATCAGCTCCATCCAAAGCAGCACTGGATGAACCTGAGCTGGACATTCCCATCAGGATTTGATGGGACCTGGGCTGTCTTTAACTCAGGAATGGTAAAATCCCTGCTGGGATTGTGTGTGGCCTCTCTGACCGCTCACTCCTGAGTCACACCCGGCTGTGAGCTCCCAAAACCCCTCGGGGAAGGGCTCCAGAGGGTTCTTTTCTTTCCAGAGGGTTCTTTTCTCTGGAGATGCCCTCCAGACCTGGCTCTTGTGTCCCTGTTGCTGCTCGGGATGCTGCTCCCCTATTTTGGAGCTTTGCCTCTTTTTCCTGGCGATCCCAGTCCTGCAGCCCCACGGGGTTTGGGGTTTTTTGGCAGCCTGTGGAGCTGCTGGTGCTCGGGGACAGCAGGGCTGGCCACAGCAGGGCTGCAATCCCGTTTTTCCGATGTCGGGATGCTGTGGAGCGGTTCCTGCTGCCATCTAATGGCTCTGACAATTAATATCCTGCAGGCAGGGCCCGGCTGCAGCCGGCAGAGCCCAGGAGCTCTCCCGAGGGTGCAGGAGGCCACACCGAGCCCAAAAACCATGACACGATGTCCCTGAGGTGACACTGGGCACAAGGGAAGGGAATGTCTGCACATTCCTATTGCAAAGTTTAGGACAAACTCCTTAGGGATGATGCTGCTGGTGCCAGCAGCTCTGCCCTTCCTGGGGCAGGGTGAATGAACCTCACAGCCTGAAATGCATGGATAAGGGAATATTCTGAGCTGGAAGGATCATCAGTGCAACTCCTCACCCCAAAATCCCAGCCTGGACATCCCTGGAGCGCTGTCCAAACTCTCCTGGAGCTCTGGGAGCCTCGGGGCTGGGACCATTCCCTGGGGAGCCTGGGCAGTGCCTGTGGTCCTCCCTTCCTCCTTCCCACGCCTCATCCACGGCCTCACTCCCCTGGCTCTGTCTCGGGGCAGTCTGGAGGCTGTCCCTGGAGTGATGGTGACAGGCAGGAGCAGCGAGGATTCCTGGGATTCCCACCCCAGTGCCAGGGAGGAGAGCTCAAAGCGCAGCTCCTGGTGTGGCAAAGGCTGGTGCCAGCCTCCAGATCCACGTGGATCCATCCAACACACACACACAGACACACAGACACACAGACACACAGACACACACAGACACACAGACACACACACAGACACACACAGACACACACAGAGCCAGTTTTCCAGTTTTTTTCCCGTTGTTTTCCAGTTTTCCAAGAGGGTTCATTTCCCCCTCTGGCTGAAAACAATGCAAGAGGAGCAGGACTCAGCAGTTCTGAACACGAAGCGCTGAGTTCAGCTCAGTTCAGCCCCAGAGCCCTCTTAACCCTTCAGCTGTGGGATGGAGCAGCATTCCCAGTGCAGCAGCAGCAGCTTTGGATTGCCTTGTGTTGAGAAAAGCTGGGAAAGGTTTGGAGATGGAAGAAAATTCCTGAGTGAGGAGGAAAATTCCATCAATGAGGAGAAAGGTCTTACAGCCAGGCTGCATTCAGGGACTGGCCACACCAGTTTGGTGTGAAAGCCTCGAGATTTCCATGTGTCCCCAGCCGTGCATGAACCCCCCTTCCCCAGTGCCCCAGCTGCCAAAATAAACCTGGGGAAATGCTGTCCCCAGCCAGTCCTGGGGATGGAGGTACCCGAGGCAGGTTCCTGCAGCCCCAGGGGTCCTGGATTCCTGGAGGGTGGAAAACCTGGAGGGGGCAGGTGCTTATCGCTGCTCTGTGCCCGTGTGCTGGGGGTGACAGCAAAGGCAGAGCTCTGGAATGAGGAAATGTCCCCGAGGAAATGTCCCCTGCGCTCCTGCCACATCCCAGCCCGCCCCCATCGGCATTTCAGAGGGAGGGGAGGAAAGCTCTGCTCCATCTCACACCAAAGTGGGTGCCCCCCACCCGTAGCAGAGGATCAAACCGTGAACCAAGAGTTTCTTTGGCCTCAAACGAAAGTTTTCATCTTTTTTTGTTTGCTTTTTCCTCCAGCGAAGCCGGGTCTGGGCTGACTTCCTTTGCTTTCAGGTTCACTTTGAAATAACAAGCTGAAAAGCCGTGAGGCTTCGTTTTTGAGCCTGCCAGGGAATGGGCGACTTCAGAAGGAAACAGAAATATCGGGAAAGCTTGATGTTAACTGTTTCATTGTTTCCAAGAGGAAAAAAAACCCTGTAATTCCCTCTGCGGCGGACTTTAGCCGGGATGCACAAATAGTGCTGGGTCCACAGATCTCTTGTTCTGTGCCTGTATTTGCGTTTCGGCAGGGAGGAAGGGGGGCTCGGAGCTGGAATTCCCGGAGGGAATGCCTCTCCCGGGATTTTGCTGTCGCACGGTGAGGACGGAAGGTCCCCAGCCCCGCGGAGCAGGACACAGGTGAGGCCGGGAGAGGCTGCTCCTGCCTGGAAAGGGAGAGCTTTGAGGCGCACGGTGCCCATGGAGAGCCTCCCTGGAAATGTTCCCTGCCAAGGAGGCGCCTGGGAATTCCGGGAGCCGGCGGTGTCCTGTTGATAGCACAGCCCCGGGTAACTCATTGACCTCTGCTGGGAAGCGGAGGTTCCCAGGATGATAAGGAGCTCCTGGAAGGAATTCCTCCCCTGGTGTGAGGGAGTGGCAGCGCTGGGCACGCTCGCAAACACGTCCGCACCCCCGGGAGCTCCATCCCGGCAGCGCAGCGCTCCCTCGGGGCTTGGAGAGGCTGGAATTTCATCCAGGAGTTCTCCGGGAGAGAAGCGGAGCTGGGAGCAGGTCAGTAGAGCCGCTGTCTGTCCCCGGGGCTGTCCCTCTGTCCGCCCAGCGCTGGTGGCTGGAGCGATCCAGCGCCTCTGGAATTGCGGCTGGGCTTTGGAGCCGGCTGGGTTTGAGGATCCGTGATGAGCACGGCCGGGAGGGACACGCTGCGTTTGGCTCCTTTGGGAACTGGCAGGAGAAACGGGAGCTGAGTTTGGGAAAGGGGGTTCGGTGGCAGGGCTGGGTGGCAGCTCTGTCCCCCAGGGTGCCCGGCTGGCACCGGAGCTGCAAAGCCAAGCAGAGCAGAGCCCCTGGAGGGCTGGCACAGGCAGAGAACCCCCTCTGGAACAGGCTGAGATGCCAGGAAATATTCCAAACTTACCAAAACAGGGCTTTTCCAGGGAGGCCAGGCTGCAGCAGCAGCAATGGGGGCTCTCCTGGGGAGATCCAGGGTTTGTTGGGAAGCAGAAAGGAAGGAATTGGAGTGAGAGGTTTTCAGCTTGCTGGTCAAAAGGCAAATTCCAGTTCAGGTCAAACAGGAGGTGGCACCTTTGCTTGTACAGGGATGGGTTTGGTTGCTAAGTTGTCAAGGTAGGCTTAAAAACAAAAAGACATTTCACAACCACAAAGGAAGATATTTGTGTTTAAAACACTTTTAAAACCCTTTTTTTTGTTTAAAAAAAAATATTTCCCTGTGTAGAAGGAATTGATGCTAATTGGTGAGCAGGAACTGCTAAAACCAAGAATCTTCTGAAGACAGCAAAAAATTTTGTTTAAAAACACTGCCCTGCTCGAGCCCAGACCTCTTGGACAGCATGGGACCAAAGCAGCAACACCTTCTGTGTAAAGATGTGCCTGAATCCACCACAAAATTCCATCTGTGTGCTCTGAGCACAGGCAGGCTGCATTCCCCCTCTGATTCCTGCACCTTCAGAGCACCCCTAGGTCAGCCAGGGGTGTTTTTTAAATGTGGAGTTTCCCAGGGTTGGTGAGTGATGGCTGCAATGGGAGCAGCGCTGCTCTGTCCCAGCACTCCCCTTCCCACAGCTCTGAGTGCAAACCCCAGCCTGGAGAGCTCCCCGGGGCTCTGTGGAGGATGGAGAGGATGCTCCCTGCTCCAGGCAACCCCAGCATTTGGAGATCTGGATTAGGAACCCCCGCTGCTCCAGTCTGCAACCCTCCCTGCAGAGGCTTTTGGTTTGGCTTCATTTTTGTGTGAAATTCCCAGGCAGGTGGGTTCCATCCTGCCCTTCCCACAGCCTCACACTCCTCACGCTTTGCTTCAGGGCCATTGCACTTGTGCCAGGCGTGGGAGTCCCTCTGGTGAGGAATTCCCTCTCTGGGTCATGGGATCATAGAGACCACCAGGTTTGGGTTAAAAAGCACCTTAAAATTTACCTCTGTTGGTGGGCAGGAATGCCTTCCACTGCACCAGTGTGCTCAGAGCCTCACCCAGCCTGGCCTAGATCACACTCTGGATTTATGATTCCTTACTCTGGAGAAGTTCAAGGCACTGCCATGGCTTGGGATGCAGCCTGGGAGAGGCATCAATGCCCCTGGAGCACCCCAGCACAGAAATCCCTGCAGTGGTGGCACTGGCTGGAGTAAAAATCCATCCCTCAAACCCCTCCCAACCTGAAAGTTCTCTCCCTAAACCTTTTGGGTTTTATTTTGCAGGGGCTGCGTTGCTGTTGCCCAAAGATGCTCTGCAGACCACGCACAGCGCAGTGAGCCCGCCCAGCCATCCCAAATCCTCACCCTGAGGGCTGGGGATGGTGTGAGGATGTGAGTGAGGAGGGAATGAGGCTCATCCTCATCCTGGGACGCCCAAGGGATCCTGCACAGCGGCCAAACCAGTCCGTGCTGGTGTTGGGGTTTGGCCAGCGCTGAGCGCGGGGGTGCCCGCAGTGCCAGGGCTGCAGGAGCTCGCCTGGATGCAGCTGGCAGAGATGCCCGTGGTGCTGCCAGCTGCCCCCGCGGGGACACGGGGAAAGCACGGGGCAGGGAGGAGGCCCAGGAGCAGAGCCAGCCCCGGATGGAGGATGCTGGACACCCCCAGAGGTGAGGGAGGTGCTTGCAGCGGTGTCAGGAACAGCCCTGCCTTTGGAACTGGGGGAGATCGGCCTGGAGGGAGCAGCTGGGAGCTGGGGCAGGCTGGGCAGAGAGAGGCAGTCCCGAGGAGGAATGGCAGGAATGTGCCATGTGGGATGGGCACTGCGAGTGGGGCAAAGGAGGCTCAGGGGATCCTTGTGGCTCTGCACAGCTCCCTGACAGGAGGGGAGAGCCAGGGGGTCGGGCTCTGATCCCAGGAAAAAAGGCACAGGATGAGAGGAAATGGTCCCCAGTTGCACTAGGGAGGGTTTGGGTTGGATATCAGAAAAAATTTCTCCATGTAAAGTCTTGCCAAGCACTGGCACAGCCCATCCGGGACGTGGTGCAGCCCCCATCTCCAGGGGCATTTATATGACATAATGTGGCACTTAGGGACACGATTTGCTGGTGGCTTTGGCAGTAATAGGTCTGTGGTCTTGATGACCTTAAAGGCCTTTCCAAACCCAACTGATGCTGTGAGTCCAACCCAAACCCTTCCCTGAGCCCGTGGCCGCCGCCCCCGCCGTGCCAGTGCCCTCTCAAAGGGGACATTGTGCATTGTGGCCGTGGGCAGGCACGGTGCCGGGCGGGCAGCGAGCAGCCCTGCCCCTGCCAGCCCTCTGCCAGCCCACTGCTGCTGGCACTGCACGCATGGGCTGCTGCCTGGGGACCCCCTGGCACCAGGAGCTGGCGCTGGGATGCACAGGTAAGGGGGCTGTGGGGCTGTGGGAGCTGTGTCCCTCCATGGGATGGGACCCTTGGGGACGCTCTGGCACTGAGCACTGGCCCCTCTGGCTACTTGGCCTTTCTGCGATGGCTCCTGCTGCTCTCTCCTCTTGGATTAGGGTGTGTGGGGAGTGAGGCAGGACATTTTGGCCAGGAAAAGGGCAGGATGACTCAGGGCTTGGTTTATTCCCATGCTGTTGGCTTTTTCCTTGCCACCCTCCCTGCCCAGGAGCCCTCCAAGCAGAGCCCGTGGGGTGCTGCCATCCCCCAAGGCACCATTCCTGTTCCAGCGTGTCCCAGTGAGCTGGAGAAGGGCCATGGCTCAGGGCCAGCCGCTGTGGCCACGCATTCCCCGGCAAAGCCAGGGCCAGAAGGTGCCCTGAGCACCCAGCCCTGGAGCCAGGAGGGCAGCCCTGAGTGCTGGGACCTGCGCCTGGCTCGGGGCTGGAGCTGTTTCCTGCCCACTGTTACAAAATATTTTGGCACTGAGGAGGTCAGTGAGTCACTGGCACGACTGGGAACAAGTCCCCAGCTGCAGTTTCAATTGGTGCCTTGAAAAAAAAAAGCTCCCAGTTCCCTTTCTGAAATGAAAATAAACACTGAACCCGTGAGAGCAGCCAGAGCGAGCCCTGACCCCTTCCAGGCTCTGGGGACCCATGGACAGGCTCGGTCCTGCTGCAGGCACGGGTGGCACGGGCAGTGTCCCACCTGGCACCTCCTGTGGCACATCCCACGGGCACCTCTCGGGCAGGGGGAATCCTGCCGGGGATCCGGACGCCTCTGCCCACCCTCCGTGTTCCCCAGGTGAGGAGTGTGAGTCCTGCTGGCCCCGCTCCCCCGAGCTCCTGCCCCGCTGGGACCGCCTGCACCACCGGGGACAATGGTGGTGGGACACGACCACGGCA
>NC_031782.1:1722335-1723855 GCF_001522545.3 Parus major
CCCCTGCCAGGGTCTGCTGGGGCACAGAGGGGAGGAGGACAGTGAGGAGAGGAGCAATGGCAGGAGCCAGCTCAGATTTAGTTCTGCCTCTGTCTCCTTTCACTTCCCCTTCTCCATTTCCCTCTCGTGGAAGGGACTGAGCTGCCACACAAAATGTTAAGACTTTGTTAAATGCAGACCCTTTTCTTTCAAAGAAAAACTTATTCATGACCTGTCCAGTCTTGGGCTATTCTTTTCTACTTGCTAGCTCTACGTAAGAATTCTATTTCTCTAAATAAGAATTGTATTTCTGCATGAAAATACCAGTTTATTTGAGTGACTTAGCAAATGCCTATTTATTTGAGTGACTGGCAGAGCTGACTCAATAAAAAGAACTGTGAAGCAGGGTTCTGGTCAAAGAAATGACTTTAAAAAGCTGCTGCACATTCCAGCTCCACATCTCCAGGTACATGTTTATCTTAGAAATCCAGTCTGATTACTGACAAAAATTGGGGTTTAATCTGGTTATCCTTCCACTGCCAATGCAGGGCTGGGGTTCTGTGTGCCTCAGCTTTCATTAACAAAATTAGCAGCTCAAGATGCAGACCCTGAATCCTTTATGGCAATTGTTGATGATGTGTGGAGCAGGGAGAATGCTGCTTGGATTTTGGATACCCACCAGAGCAGGCAGGGGACAAAATCTCATTTTGATTTTCAAATGTTTGAAGAGAGTTTTGCAAGGCCTTGGCTCTCCTGTGCTGGGGAGTTGAGGCCTCATCCAAAAAAAAATCTCTGTTGGGGATTCACCCTTTTAACAGATCTGCTCATCTGAGGGTCTGGCCAGGAGACAGGAGGGAAAATCCCCTCACTCCAGAGCCACTCCAGCACTGGAAAACAAGCCCAAAATCAAGGGAATGATGGAGTTAGACCCCATCAATCAATCCCATGGATCTCTCTGGCCTTGAGCACAGCTTTTGGGTGGTTCCAGACCCACAGAATCCCCAGGCAGATCTGCAGGGCTGTGCTCCTGGGGGCTCTCAGCTGAGGCAGGACACCCACAGGCTCTTCCACAGCATTTCCCAGCAGCTCTGCTGTGTCCCCTCCTCTCCAGGGAAGGCTGGCCTGACAGAGCAGAGCAGCCCTGAGGCAGGACACGGCTCCCCGGACCCCTCTGTGGTGCTGCTGCCTCTCAGGCACAGCTTTCTGCCAGGTAAGGCACTGCCTGTGGAACCTCATGGATTTCCTGGGGTTCCCTGCAGTGCCTCAGGTCTTGTCTTGGAGACTGGAGGATGAGGATGGGCTGGGGTTGTGTTGTTTGAGCATCACAGCCGGGCTGGAGGCTCTGCTGGGCCTGGCAGGGTGGCAGGGGTGGCTCTGGGTGGCTCTGGGTGGCTCTGGGTGGCTCTGGGTGGCTCTGGGAGGCTCTGGGTGACTCTGGGTGGCTCTGGGAGGCTCTGGGTGGCTCTGGGTGACTCTGGGTGACTCTGGGAGGCTCTGGGAGGCTCCATGTGGCTCTGGGTGACACTGGGAGGCTCTGGGTG
>NC_031782.1:1723876-1769447 GCF_001522545.3 Parus major
CTCCATGTGGCTCTGGGTGACACTGGGAGGCTCTGGGTGACTCTGGGTGGCTCTGGGTGGCTCTGGGTGGCTCCATGTGGCTCTGGGAGGCTCTGGGTGGCTCTGGATATCTCTCCATCCTCTTCCTCCTCCCCTTTAATCTCCTCCTCTTCCTTTCCAAGAGCTCTCACTCTCCTTCTCCGTGGAGAGCCACTCCTCCCGGTGCCTCAATTCCCAGCTCCAGGAAGCTGCCAGGAAGAAGCTGTGGGCTCTGGAGAGCGATGACAGGGACGTCTGTGCCCTGTTCAAGGTAGAGAGCCCATGGCAGCATGCTGGGATGTGTCTGGAATGGTGGGAGGAGTGCTGGGGTACCAGCTGAGCTCCCCCAAGGCCACTGCAGGGGACTCTGGAGGGGACTGGAGTGATGGGGAAGATGAACTGAGGGCAAGTGAGAGGCAGAGCTGAGCCTGGTGTTGTTTTGGGGGATCTGAGCTTAAACAGCCAGGAATTCACAGGACTGGCATCACCAAATCCATGTCCCTGCTGGAGGTGACAGCTCTGGACAGGCACAGAGTTGTTTTATATAAACAAATCCCAGCTCCAGAGAGGATGCCTGGACTGAGCTCTCCTTCCCTGCTGGATTTCAAGGAGTGTCCCTTGATGCTGCTTTGTCTCCCACGTGCAGGAGCTGTCAGCCAGGCTGGTCTGTATGCAGGCACACGAGGATCGCTTCCTCCTCACCTTCAAAACCCTGGAGGAAGTCTGGAAGTTTTCCACTTATCTGACTTTAGGTAACGTTTCCAAGGTCTAAACAGACAGTGTGAGATGGGGTTTTGGAGAAGGCATTTCCTGACACTACAGAACTGTAATGTTCAGGGTGAACAGTGAGAATATGAATTAGGAAACATTGCAATCCGTTGTTTATGAAATCTCTGTTTGCATCGGTGAGAATTGGGAAGATTCGAATTTTGGAGACAAAATTTGGAGACATTTGGAAATCTCCAAGACCCTTTCTGCTGCCCAGGGAAGGAGATGCTGATCCTGATCCCCCTCTTGGCTTCTCAGGGTACGTGGGCACCTGCCTGGAGCAGCTGCTCTTTGCCCAGGAGTTCTGGCTGGACTGTGCCCTGGTGGAGGACACGGAGCTCAGGGTCAGCGTGGATGAAGAGCACCTGGCCACCATCTACATGGATCTGCTCCTCCAGGAAGGTGTGAGAGCAATGCACAGTGGGGAATTCCTGAAAATCCCCCCTGAAAATCCAGCAGCTGATCCAATCCCCGACTCCTTCTCTCTGCAGGGAACTTTTTCTGCAGGGCAGTGCCTGGAGCCTGGAAGTCGGAGCAGGAGGGAGAGGAGAGTCTGCAGCTCTGCAGGAATGAGCTGATCCATGTGAAGAGTGTGGGACAGGATTCCAGGTGGGAAGGGATGTCCCTGCTGACGGGACAGCGAGGCATGGTGCCCGTGACAGCTCTGGAGCCAATACCTCACCCCTTTTACCAGTAAGTGGTGAATTAAAGGGCTCAAACCAGGAATCTTTCCTGATTTGATTTCCTGTGAGGCAAGAGCCTCACAATTCCATGAGGATTTTTCCAGGAGGATCCACATTAGGCATAAAACTGGAATCAATGCAGGTGCTGTCAGTGGGACACAGCAAGGACATGCTCCTACTTCAGATGTGTTTTTTGTAAGATATTGATTTAGGTCATACATCAGGTTATCTCTGATTAACAGATGAAGAAGTAGCAGAAAGAATTAAGGCAATGCCAGCCAAGGTGGGGCTTCACATTGGTCACCTGAGCCTTTTACCTGGAGAAATCTCCTTTAAAGATGGCAAATTTATCCTGCTCTTCCCCTGTGGTGTGACACCATCCCTGGGGTGGCCTGAGCTCAGGAGTGCTCACCGAGGACCAGGGTCCCTTTTGCCTTGCAGGTGGTTCCTGAAGAATTATGCTGTGAGTTTTGGCCTCTCGCAGGAGATCAGTGGGACGAGCTCTCAGGCCATTGGTGAGTGACAGCTGTGCAAGGCACTGTCCCAGGGCTGGGCACAGCTCAAAGCCTGGGCTTGGCCACAAATGACCACAAATCCATTTGTTGTTCTGGGCCTGACCCCACTAGAGGGGTTCTAAGGGAATGCTGCATCTCTGCACTCTCTGGGATGCAGATCAGAACTTGCAAACCCCGTTCTGAGGATCACAGAGAGCTGCTGGTGACACCTTCCTGCAGCTGGGTTTTTCCTGAACTACTTCAGTTTTATGTTTCTTTTTGTTCTTTCATGAGGGAGGTTTCAAATCATGAGGTTCCCACCTTGTGTTCCCATGAAATCTGTGTCCACCATCCAGCCCCTAACCCAACCCAGTCCAGCAGGACACAGGAGGTCCCTGCAGGTGTGACTTTGTCATGTAGGGATGGACATTTGCACTGCCTGAGATTTCATTACTGGCAGAGTTGAGATAGGCCAGAGTCTGTGAAAATCCATATTTCCATTCACCTTCCAGGCTGCTTGCAGGGGTGTGGAGCTTATCCCTCTCTTATTTTGTATTCTCATGCACTTCTCAAGGAGAAATGGCAGAGAGCTGGATCCAAGCTCACAATAAATCTTAGGGGAGGGAGAGACAGTCCTCTCCAGCTGGAATCACGGCCTCTCCTTGCCCAGGTTCCTTCCAGTGAGGAGGTTTTAGCAGGGATCCCACTGAAATTCCCTTTTTTGCCTTGGTTTCCCAGTCAAAGGCAGGTGCATCGCCACCAAGGACCACAGAGGAGCAGCGTGGGATGAGCTGAGCTTCTCCAAAGGAGACCCCATAGAAATCATCGGTTTCTTCATCCCTGGGCTGCCCTGGTTTGTGGGCAAATCCCTCAGCACCAGGAGCATTGGCTTCGTTCCCACCCGACACGTAAATCCCGAGCCCTGCCAACCTCTGTGAGTTTATTTAGATTAAATTCTGGAGGAAAGGGAGGGGAGGCTCCAAATCCCACCTCAAGGCTGTGCGAGAGCCTAGGGCAGGTGGTTTCCTTTGCAGAACCTTCCCAGAGGGTGGGTTTGAGGCGTGAGCAGAAGCCTTGGCCAGGCTCTGCTGCAGCTCAGACACAGAAATTGTATTTCACCTGCCTCAGGTGATTCTTGGAGAGGAACAGAACCAGCCCTGGGCTAATCTGGTTTCCTGCAAGCTGGCTTCCCATTTTGTCCTAGCAATGTCTTCATTTTGTACCTCTGAGGGGCTGGGGGCCTGGCAGGGGTGGGGAGAGCATTCCCTGCCAAGGAAACCAAATCCTGCTTTCCTTCCTCCTGCCCCTGGATGTGGAGGCAGAATGGCCACTGGCACAGAGCAGAATTCCACACCCTCCCAAGGACACAGCAGGAGCTGTCCAGGGAGGGAGGGTGATAAATCCCACCCTGACTCAGGCAGTTGTCTCTGTTGGTGGCTTCCACTCGATGCCCATCCCAAAAGTGTGTGTAGGAGGACAAGGCTTTAACCAACATCTGCTGAGCTTTCCTCTCTCAGAGTCACCCAAGGTGAGTTGTAGCACTTTTCTCTGATGCTCCAGAAGGAACAGAGCAGATCAAGTGGTATCTTGTGGCTTCTGGATTCCAAAAAAGACCAATGGATCCTTTTCTCTGGTACCTTTCTGTTCCTTCATGGAGAACCTGGATGGGGAAGGTGTCCAAAATCCTGTGTTCATCTGCAGCAGAACTTCTGTGGTGGGAGGAAGAGAAGGGATGAGAAAACACATCCCATCCCATCCCATCCTATCCAATCCCATCCCATCCCATCCCATCCCATCCCATCCCATCCCATCCCATCCCACCCCATCCCACCCCACCCCACAGGCCAGCTGCAGTGTCAGGGGCTGGGGACACACTGATTCTTTTCTCCTGCCCCACCCCAGGGGAAAGGGCTTTGTGTTTCTGAGCGAAGAGGAGAAGTCCCCTGTGCTGCACATCCCCTGCAATGGTGACGAGCAGCACTTTGCCACCCTCCTGGGGGACCTGGCGCACACTGACATCACCTCTGTCTACAGGTTGGGTGAGTGTCCCCTCTCCTTTTGTCCCACTCCCTGGATCCCCACGGAGAGCTGGGCAGTGCCTGGGGAGCCCCAGGATCATGGGAGTGCAGTGGAGGAAACTTTTAGGGTGGAGGCAGCAACAAACTGTGCTCAGGCTGGTGATGGGGGCTGGAGGTGCCCTCAGGAGGTGACCCCAGGGGTTTGTAGGGACCTTCTGTGCTCCCAGGGCAGCTCCTGAGCTGCTCAGCCTGGCACATGCTGCTCTCCACTGAGCCTGGCCTGCAGGACCCGGGTCAGGGTTTCTGGGGGTTCTCAGTTTCTCTGTTCTGGATTTGTGACTGATCTCTGTGCATTGACACCAGCCAAGGATTTGGAGTTTTGTTTTCTGTTTGTCTCTTTGTACAGCTGGCTTTGAACCCACAGCCGTGTTCCCACAAGTGCCACCGGGTGAGTAAGAGGAGGGATGGAGGGTGAGGCTTGGGTGATGACTTCTGAGGGTGAATTAGGACATGAGGAAACATCAGAGAATGGTTTGGGTTGGGAGGAACCTTAAAGCTCACCCAGTGCCACCCACTGCCATGGACAGGGACACCATCCACTAGCCCAGGTTTCTCCAAGCCCCATCCAACCTGGCCTTGGACTCTTCCTGGGATCCAGGGGCAGCCACAGGGAAGAATTTCTTCCTGATCCCACTATGGTTTCCCTTCCAGAGGCTGCTCTCCATGGCAGTAAAGAAATCCAAGTGCTCCAGTCTTGGGAGGAAATCAATGACTGGGCTACCAGCAGCACCTCAGAGCTGTCCAGCCCAGGCAGTGAAACAGCCCCTGCCACACTGGAAGATGTTCTCCTGGAGAAGCTGGATGACTTGGACTACCCCAAATTCTTCATTGACCTCAACACTGGACACATGGAGGATGCTGATGTCTTTGATCCCATATTGACTTTCCTCAATCAAGACAGTTTCGTGCCCAGTTTCCAAAGCTTTTATGATCTCAGCTTTTCCTTTCTGCAGTCCACTTTTTATGGCTTCTCTGATGAGGATGAACTGGTTCTGTACCTGGAGACTTCCCGGAACTGGGCCAAGAGGACTCGTTTGGTTTGGGCTCACGTCAGGCTCTGTTTCCTCCTGGGCAAGCTCTGCATCAAAAAGCTCAAGTTGTCCCAGGCTCGGGTGTACTTTGAGGAGGCCATGAGTGTCCTGGACAGGGGCTTTGGGGACCTGCCCCTGCTGGCAGCGCTGCACGTGAGCCTCGCCTCCGTCTACCTGAAGCAGAACATGAAGCACAAGTTCTCCTCCCTGCTGGGGAAGACGCTGACCTTGCTCGTGTGCCTGCCTGGCCGCTCCTTCAGCTCGGAGAGCGAGCTGGAGCTCCTGACGTACATCCTGAGGGAATCCATCGCTGTGGGCAACGCTCCGCTGGAGGCCCGCGTCTGCTTCCTCATTGTCAAGCTCTTCCTGCAGCTGGGCAGAACCGAGGAGGTGCTGCCCTTTTTGGAGCATCTCCAATGTCTCAGCACCACCTGGCTCAGCCCAGGCTCCCGTGGGCCACTGGATGCCGCTGCCACCTTGGGCTACCTCTATGACAAGAAGTGCCTGCCAAACCTCGCGCTGGCCTCTGTCAGGTCCTTTGCTCCCAGCAGCACCAAGGGGACACCGACCCCCATCTGGAGAGCTGGCTTCATCCTCCAAAACGCTCCCAAACTCCTGGGGAAGCAGCTGGACAGGAGCAGCATCCCAGCGCTGGCTTGTCTGTACCTCAAGCAAGCGCTGCAGTTCTGCTGCGAGAGCAGGGCCGTGGCCATGCAGAGGACGCTCTGCGCCGTGCTGAGCAGGACGTACCTGCAGCACGGGCTGCTGGACGGGGCTGTTTGCTATTCAGCCAGAGCTGCAGCCCTGGGCAGGCTGCTGGGGGAGGAGGAGGCTTTTGAGTCCTCGCTGTCCTTGGGGTGGATGCACCTCCTGCAGCAGCGGCCGGGCCCGGCTGGGGACATCCTGCGGCAGCTGCTGCGCTCCCTGCGCGGCACCGCCAGCGAGACCCAGCCCGGGGCCGTGCACAACCTCCTGGCCATGGCCCTCGGGGCCCAGGGACACGTTCAGGAGGCTGCAGAGAACTTCCTGAGGGCCCTGCACAAGGCCAAGGAGACGGGGAACAGGAGGAACCAGGCCGTGGCCCTGGCTAACCTGGGCCAGCTGAGCCTCTCGTGTGGGGCCGCCCAGCTGGCCGAGCTCTACCTGCTGTGGTCGGTCCGGCTCTACGCCGAGCTCCAGGGACACCAAGAGCCGGACCTGGAGCTGGCACAGGTGCTGCTGTGGCTGGCACAGGCCATGGTGGACAGGCAGAGGATGGAAGATGCCAAACTCTGCTATGAACTGGCGCTGGGGTTTGCCCTGAAGTGGCAGAACCTGAGGAGTGAGTACAGGGGACAGCAGGGCAGCGTTCGGCCCTGCCAGCTCCCCAGCACCGTCCCCTGACCTGTCCTTCTCCCTTTCCCCGTGCCACGCAGGTCAGCTGCACGTCACGGAGCGTCTGTGCCATTTCTGCAGCAGAGTGTGCCCCGACCTGCAGGCCTGCATCGCCTACCACGAGCACTGGGCGTCCCTGGCACGGCAGCTGCAGGACAGGGAGCTGGAGGGCAATGCCAGGCAGGCCCTCAGCCTGCTCTACCAGGCTTTGGGCACACCTGAGTGAGTGGCTGGGGCTGCTGGATGCTGCCAGAGTGCAGTGGCTTTCCTGGGGTGTCCCTTGAGCAGGGTGGGAAGGGGTGCGGTGGCTCCATCTGCCCCACAGTTCTGGTTCTGAGATTTAGGAGCTCTCACTGTGCTCTGAGAGGGAACAGCTCAATGTCAGCCAGAGCTGGGCAAACGTTGTCCCAGACAGAACTGGAGTCTGGCCAAGCACCGTTTTCCAGGACACATCCAGCCTTCAGCAGAGCGGACCCAGTGACAGGGGATTCATTGCTTCCTTTGGAAGCTTATCCCAATGATTAATCACCACTCCCCAGGAAGAACAGGCTCCTTATCTGCTCTTTGAGTAAGTCTGGTTTCAGCCTCCAGCTGCCAAAGCTGCCCTTCCTATATGTGCTGTGATATTGTCCCCAGGGAGGGACTCGAGGTGCTTAAAACCCAGCTCACCTTTAATCCCCAGCCTGACACCTGCATGGGACTGATCAGACTGGGCAGGAGAGGGGAGAAGGAGGCTGGGACAGGCCACAGACCTCCAAGGCAATCAGACCAAGAGTGGAGAGCCAGTTCCCGTGTCCCCAGGGCTGTCCCCAGCTGGGATGTTCACCTCCTCAGCCAGGTCACAGCGAGTGCAGGGACAAGGTATTTAGGGAGAAGATACCTGTCATGTGAACAGAGTGTTTGGATCACAGAGCACCCCATTCCCTGGGATCCCAGGTTAGCTGGGGCCTGGCTGCCAGCACGAGAGACACCAAGCAAATAAACTTTGTCCTTTTGTCTTTGGACACTGCTGGCTCCCCCTTCCCCACAGCTGGACCCGTGTCCAACCCTCTGGCTCATCCCACTGTGTGCTCCAGTGACCAGGACTGGACAAGGGGCTTGTTCAGAGATCCAGAGATCTCTCCATGATTGCACAAGGGACAAGCACCAGGCAAAGGTGTGGGTTTGGGTGCTAGGTGGGTTTGGAGGTGACCTGCACAAACCCCTCTTTATCACACAGGGGTGAGGAGCAGCCTGAGTGGCACCACTGGTGTCCTGAATTGTCCTGAGGTGGCCAAATGACCATTAAAGCCTGAGATTTAAAGCATGGAGACTTCCAGGACACATTGCTCAGAGCTGGGAATGTCCTTTTGTCCCCAGCCTTTGGTAACAACAGGAGGAGAGGGAAGGAGGTCATTGCCATGGGGAGGTGGCATGGGGACAGCTGAGAATGTCCTGGGACTCCTCTGGAGTGACTTTTTGCCTGTTACCATTACAGGGCTTTGAGACAATCCCTGGACTGCACCAAGCAGAGCCTGAGGATCTTCATCGACCTCGAGGAGGCTGTGAAGGCAGCAGAGGCCTGGCTGCAGGCAGGAAAACTCTATTATCTTCTAGAGGAGGATGAGCTGGTGGAAATGTACTTCCAGGTATGGAGGAGGTGGCTGGAGCTGTTCCCCACATTCCCATCACAGCCTTCTGGGGCTGGAAAACCTGGAAGGGAAAGTTCTGAGCACTGTAAACAGCCTGCTGGAAGGAGGAGCTCTTGCCTTACCCTCAGGCACTGAATTTCCTCTCTTTCTTTCCATCCACTGAATTTAGAGGATTTGGGGGTGAAAATAAGTGAATTAAATGAGTCAGAAAGTGATGTAGGAGTGCCAAAGGAAACTGGAGGTGCAAAGTGACCAGTTCCCATTGAAATATCCATAAATAAGGGATAAGTGCCAGGGAAGTCCTTGGAGTTGAAGACTTCTGGCATTTCTCCATCTCCAGCATTATTTTATCAGCTGAGCTGCAAAGTGGAAGAGCAGCTCCTAAAATATGGGTTTTATTTAATCACACCAATATCTGTGCCTTTCCAAGTGTCACTCCAGCCCCTTTTCCCTTCCAGGCAGCCATCCAGACTGCTCTGAAAGGGGACAACTTCTCCTTGGCCATGGATCTTTATGAGAAAGCAGGTGACACCTTCTTTAATGGCAGCCGGAACAGGGCCCGAGCAGTGGAGTTTTACAGGGTATGGAGCCCCTCGGAGCATTTCTGTCCCTGGGTCCCCACAGGGGGTGGCTGGGAGGGCTTTGCCCCAGGGCAGACCAGAAGGATGGAGGGTGGAGAGGTGATCCTGAAGGTACCAGAGTGGGAGGCCCAGAGCACAGGTGTGTGAAAAAACCCCAGAGATAATTTAGGTTTGGGAATGGGCTCTTTTCACTACAAATCTTGGTGGTGTTGAGTGTGAGCTGGTCACTCCTGGGTACACCCAGTCAGAATTCCAGGCACCCAAGGAAGGGCAGAGATGTGAGGCTCAGGCTTTGAGAGCTGCAGGATTTAAAACTCATTTTCAATGGAAAGAAGGGACTAAAACCTAAACCTGCAGTGCCCATCCCCTGCCTTGGTCCTTGTCCTGCTGCTCTGTCACTCCCCTCAGGCAGTGCTGATCCCTCCAGGAACATCCTGAACTCTCCATTCTCTCTCCTTAGGGAGGTGCTGTGCCCTTGGCCAGGAAACTCAAGGCCACCCAGACAGAGCTGCGGCTGTTCAATAAACTGGCAGAGCTGCAGATCAGCCTGCAGGGCTACGAGAAGGCTCTGGAGTTTGCCACGCTGGCAGCCAGGCTCAGCCTCAGGGTCGGTGAGTGATTCACAGCCCAAAGTTACTGGGAGTTACTGGTCACTGGGTCATTCTCACCCACAGGGCATTGGGAGCCACTGAATCTTGTGGATGAGAACAATATCCATGTGAAAAGGGGATCTCCTGCTTTCCTAACACTGCTGGACCTATTCTTACCCAAAGTCATGGCATCTTTTTAAGACCACTTCCCTTTTTTCAGCTATTTGACAGCAAAGGGTTTTTGTTACCCCAGAGCACAGGAAATCTGGTGAAAGCACAGGACTGAGCAGTTCCTCTCTGCCCTGCTGAAAACCTCACCTCTTCCCATTACAGAAATAGTTCGGATGGGCAAAATGCCAGCTTAAATGTCTGGGGTTGGACCAGTCTCGTAACAGCCCCTTCCAGCACCCAAAAAATCCCCTGGCTGAACGATACTGCTGGGCCAGACTGTCCAGCTGTGGCATCAACAACCCTGCCCATGGCTCTGGTTTCTCTCGGAGGTACCTGTGCCCCCCAGGCTGCTGAGGAAATGCATCCAACATGGCTCAGCAGGGCTGGGCATGGATTGAGCTGGATCAGCAATGTTTCCAGGAGATCCATGGCAGGAGCTGGTTGATTCCACCCCTCTCTTTTCCAGGGGATCATCTGCAGGAGCTGGTTGNGCAGGAGCTGGTTGATTCCACCCCTCTCTTTTCCAGGGGATCATCTGCAGGAGCTGGTTGCCTTCCACCGCCTGGCCACAGCCTATGACTTGCTGCACATGTACGAGATGGCCGAGGATTGCTACCTGAAGACCCTGGCCATGCGTCCCCCCGTGCTGCAGAGCTCAGCAGAAGCTCTGTACTACTGCAAGGTCTACTGGCACCTGGGCAACCTGGCTCTGCACAAGCTGCAGGTAAGAGAGGAGCCTTCCCATGGGGCTGTGGCTTGGATGGAGAGCTGACGCTGGAGGTCACATCTGCTTTTGAAGTGGAGGAGGTAATTTGGGAAGAAGTGCTGGCCCTTAGCACCATTCCAGTGAAATCAGGTGTCCCCAGCTCTGCTCCAGCTCCCTCCTGCCCCATGACCTCCAGTGAAGCCCCTTCCTGACACCTGCCCTGTGCTTTCTGCTCAGGATGAACAGGATGCAGCCTCCTACTTCCTGCTGGCCCTCGCCGCAGCCACCGAGCTGGGAGACCGGGAGCTGCAATCCCTGCTCCGTGCCAAGCTGGGTGCCATCCCCGGAGCCCCAGGGGGACCTGAGGGCACCCCAGGCTGTGCCACAGAGCGGCCCCGGTGGCTGACCGAAGGTGGCCACGTGGTGTGACCCATCTGCCACCCTGGGGACACCAGTGGGAGCCATCAGCAGCAGCGTGCAAGGTCCGTGTGCTCTCCAGAACCGGCCCAGGAGAGGTCCTTCACCACATCCTGAAGAGCTGGAAGGGTTTGGGCTCCTCATCCCAAGCACTTGGGATTCTGCCCTCGTTTTTCAGGAGCAGGGCAGTGCCCTGCAGAGGAGGTGGCACAGCCAGGGCAGGATGAGGGCCCAGCAGCGGTGCTGGAGCTGGTGGTGCAGCAGGGCTGAGCTCCTGGGAGGTTTCACAAGCAGGATGGGGACCGGGGAGTGCTGCCATGTGCCTGCCTGTCCCCACACCTTGGAACAGCTCAGCCCAACCCAAACGTGTTTGAGACAGCTGCTCCTTTATTTATGCCTGGTTTTTATCCTCGCCTGCCCCGCGAGGGCTGTGATGGAATCTCTCTCCTGTAAAAAGCACCACCAAAGCTTTTGGCAGTGAGTCTCAGAATTAGGGAAGTGAGGAGGAATAAAGGGGCTGCTCCAGCCTCATCTGGGGTCAAAAACCCCCAGCAGAGCCCACCCTCAGCCAGCCCTGCCCTCAAGCTCCGGGTCCAGAGCAGGAGCACAGGAGCAGAGCGCCGGAACGGGGAGCCGCTGGAGTCCCCATCCCTGTCATGTGGCATTTGGGGACACGGTTTAGCGGCGGGGGAATGGTCGGGCTCGATGATCTCAGAGGGATTTCCCAGCCCGATGTTCTCCCGGGCACACAGCAGGAATGTGCAGCTCTGCCACCAGAGAGCAATAAATGCCCATTTTTACAGCGAGAGCTTCCCTGCGAGCCCCGGGCTCGGCTCTCGCTCCGGACTGGAGGACAGGGAAGAAGGAGAGGTTTTCCCGGCTGATCTCTTTGCTTTGGCAACCTGTGGCCATCTGGGGCTTCACAGACAGAGCCTGCTCCCAGTTCCTCCACCTCCCTGCCCGTGCCGCCCTGCCTGGGATTGTTAAATGCAGAATATTTATTTCCTCCCTGCTCTCCGCAAACGCCGGCTTCGGCTTCCTCTTCCAATCCCTCCGAGGGCGTTTGTCACCGGGGCAATGATTATTTACCTCTTGTTTACCGAGTTCCTGCCGGGCAGCCTCAGAGCCCAGTCCAGAGGAGGGAAATCTTCACCCTGGGTGAAACCCAGCGAGCTTAGGGCTCCCCAAAACCTCCCTGCCCACCCCAGTGTGCTGCCTGAGCTCGCTGCAGGTGCTTGGTGCTCACCACGCCAGGGCAGGGGATTTTCTGCAGCTTTTCAGCCAGTTCCCATTTTTCTTTTGGTCTAGATGGTTTTTAAGGACCATTCCAACCCCTTACCATCCTCTGGGTCTTTTCACACACGGGGAGAAGCACGATCCCACATCTTTGTGCCAGGAGGAAGATGGACAGTTGGAAATCAGGCTGTGGAGAGGAGCTGGGATGGATCTGGAAGCCCTGAGGGCTTTGTTCAAACACCCAGACTCAGTGTCTGAGCTGCCCTAACTCAGCCGAGCTCCAGGAGTCCCTCAGAGATGTTCTGACTTGCAGGGACTCTGGAACTGCTTGGAAACCAAATGTGTCTTCCTTAAATCACAGCCAAACAAACTTGTGGTGCAGGCAGGGGGAAAAGATCTTCTTCCTTGGGAGCATCCTATAAAATATCATTTTCCCTCTCCCTCATCTGCCTGCTCAGGGTGGCCAGGATGAGCTCAGGGTGGCCAGGGCTAATTAAAATTCATAATACAGTGAATTTTAAAGCTGTTGTTTGTGTCTACCAAGTCCTGAGTTGGTGCCCAAGGAAAGAGGAGGATATTCCATCCCTCCAGCCACCAGTTTTGTGGGCAGAGAAATTTGGGGACTTTGTGCCAGAGGAGGTCACCAGGTGGTGGCTCAGCTCCTGGAGCTCCTGTCATCCTTCCCCTGCCCAGGATGGGGATGTTGTCCCTCACTCCTGGGGCATTTTTTGGGACACAGCAGGAGGGGCACAGGCTGTGCTGCTGCTCCAGGAGAAGGCTCCAGGGAGAGGAGAACTGTGGGAACACAGGAATTATCCTGGAGAAGCTGGATAATTATCCTGGAGGAATTATCCTGAAGAAGACAGGGGAATTATCTTGGAGAAGGCTCTGGGAAGAGAAGGAAGGGAACACAAGAATTATCCTGCAGAAGGCATCGACCACCAGTGTCCTCCTTTGTCACAGCCAGAGGCAGAACTGGGGGAAAGGGAAGGCATGGATCAGGCATGGATCACATCTCCTCTGACACCGGCTGTGCTGTGGCTCGTGACTCCTTCCTGAACCACGTGTGATGCCCTGTTCCATGCCCAGGCCAGGAGTTTTCCTTCCTCCCTGCAGCCTGCCAGGCTGGAAATGGAGCAGCACCTTCCTTCCAAGCGCTCCCAGAGCGTGCCAGGAGCTGCAGGAACATCCCTGCTTCAGCTTTGGTGCTCCAGTCCTTCCCCATTTTGACCTGGCAGTCCCAGTGAGCCCCTGTTTGTTTAATGCCTCAGGGAGCCCTTTAAGCCCTGGGATAACCAGGGGCTGGGTTTCTCTCACATATGTTCATTCTTGGACAGTGGAAATGCCACGACAGGAATAATTCTTGCATCATCTGAGCTCCGGTGTGAGCCTCCTGTGGAATCAGGAGAAGGAAACGCTGATGAATGGAAATACAGAGAGCTGGGTTTATTTGGATTTTCATCCAAATAATGACTCTTTTCTGCAGGAATACAGCACCCAACAATAACACTTGTTATCAGCAGACATTTTTTCATCATTCCTTCGTGGCACAGTGGTGCAAACTGGGCTGGATGAGAGACCTGATGTGGAGGATGAGGCAGGGAAAAGCTGGAGCTCAGCCTATCTCAGAGGTGGCTGCTCCTCTCTGGGCAGCGTCTCCTGGTGTTGCCTGGATCGGTGATGAGGAGCTGGTAAACACCAGCTGTTCTGCTAAGCAGAGCTGGGGGGAGTGTGTAAACTGGGTAATTTAGATTAAAAATCATTTATTTGCACAGCAACCTGCTTGTTCAGTGATAATTTGGCTCATAAATATGTATGGAGGAGGAGGAGGAGGAGGAGCAGGGGCTGAGGCTGAGCCTGAGCCAGGAGTCACCAACCGTGGCTGCAGGGCCTTAAATAAATTCTCCATCTCTGCACTGGGGTGTGTTGGGATGGAAACATCCGGAACAGGCCTGGAATTCCTGCAGTGCTGCTGGCCCTGCCCTGAGAGCTCACCTTGTCCCTGGGGGAAGGGAGAAGCAGCAGGGAAGTGACTCTAGATGGGGAATAGTGAGGCCAAATGTAAAAAAAAAATTAAAAGTTTTTTTAAAAAAAATATATACTAAATTTATCTCTATATATAATTTTTATATTATTATATTTAATGTATATTAATATATTAATATATTAATATATAAATTCGTATATATATAAACTTATATATTTAATTTATTATATTATTATATTTAATATATAAAATACATAGTTACATATTTATAAAGTTGTATAGGAATATATAAATATATACATTTTGATTTATTATTTATATTTAATATATTTTAAATTTTAATTTATTTTTATATATTATATTTTATATTTTTATATATAAAATAGAAATAAATATATAAATATTTATATACGAATGTAAAAATAATTCCCAGTAGGGATTTGGAACTTCTTGTGCTGAGGTGGGAACGAGGCAGGGGACAGTCCTGGAGCTGTCACCTCTGCTGGCACTGCCCACAGTCACCTGAGTGTCACCTGGGATGGGAGCCCGGGCTGTGCTGGGCATTTCCATGGAAAACATCTCCATGGAGAGAGCAGGGAGAGTGAAGTGGTGAAGATGGGGCACAAAACACAACCCCTGGCGAGCATCCAGAGGGTGAAACCCCAGGTGCCAGTGCCAGGGACACCGCTGGGTGCCAGGGGATGGGTGACAGATCCCTGTTCCTGTCCTGGGTTAGGGGGGGCCAGCGTGGCCTGGGGGTCCCAGTGAAGCTGCTCAGAGCTCCCGTGGGCTCTTCCCTCCTCACAGAGGGAAATGGGCAGGAAAAGGCAGGAAAAGAGGCAGGAAACTGGTAGGAAACAGTCAGGAAAAGTGGTAGGAAACTTGGAGGAAACTGGAAGGAAGAGTGGCATAAGAGTCCACAGCACTGGGGACAAGTGTAGGAAGCAGCACAAGTGCCAGCAATTCCTGTCACACTGCAGGAGAGGGGAGGGAAATTAAAAAGACTCCACATTTGGCCGTGGAGACTCTTGGAATGCAGGCCAAGAATCAGGATGAATACACAGAAATGAGCTCCTGAGCAGCAGATGGGTTTTTAGGAAGGAAGAATGAAACCTTACATAACCAAACTCCCTCTGTGCTCTGGTTATGGGGTGGTTGTTTTCTTTCACTGCTTTGTTTGGGTTTTTTTTCTTTCTTTTGCACCTGCTCTGACTGTGGCACTGGAGCCACACAAAAGCATAAACCCACATTGGTTATAAATATTACATCTGCAGGATTTATGGGCTGATTGTGGGGTTTCATCCTCCCTGGGACAGCTGATTATTTAATGGCAGCACAATTTTTTCTTACCCCATCTGAGATTTAAGCCAGCCTTGATCCCAAAGTATTCCTACAATATTAATCAGGTTAAAAACTCCCTTCCTCCAGCACTTTGGGAAGGATTTCATTAATTCCTATATGACTCTAGAGCATCAAGAGTCTCTCCCATATTTCCCTGACCCACTTTTTGATCCCATGATGTGGCAGAGGGATGAGCTGGGTGCTCTGGTGTGCTGGGGCAGGGATGCATCCAAACCTGGCACCTTCAGAGCCATCTCTGTCTTCTGTGCCTGCACCACTCCTGTTTTGGGAGTTCTTTGGTACCCCAGAAGATTTGGGGATTACAGGATCTGCTTTGTGCCTGTCCTGCCTTCTCTCAGTCCTTTCTTTCTGCATCAGCTGAACTCCTCTTTAAAGATCCTTTGCTGGGCTTGACAGATTTCCTTCTGAAACCTTCTTGCTGCTGTTTGGATAAACTCCAAGGCATGAGCTTTGTTCTCAAATTCTTTCCAAACCTGCCCGAACAACTGGCACAAACTGCTTTTGTGATGTGTCCCTCTTCTCTCTCTGAATTCATCTCCAACTGGAAATCCCTTGATCTTCTTCTATTTCCACCTGGAAAGACACAACAGCCTAAGGGACACTTAGGAGAGTCTCTGTTGGACACTCTGCAGATCCTACTGGGTTGGAAGGACCTTAAAATCATCCCACTCCACCCCTGCCATGGCAGGGACACTTCAGCTGTCCCAGGTGCTCCCAGCCCTGTCCAGCCTGGCCTTGGGCACTGCCAGGGATCCAGGGGCAGCCCCAGCTGCTCTGGGCACCTCTGCCAGGCCCTCAATTTCTTCCTTAAATATTTAATTTAATTCATTCTGTTCCACCAGCTCAATGCCAAAAGCTTCACTCTGAAGAGGCAATGCTGCATTTTCTCCACGTTCTCCAGCTCAGGCAGCAGTTTTTGGGAAGGTGGGGGCTGCACACCATGGGCTGGCCTGGGGGATGAATTTTTGAGGGACAGCATCTCAAACTCAGAGCCTGCCTGAGAAAAACACAGCCAGGGCTGGCAGGTGGGAAGGGATTACCATGGCAAGGAGCTGGTCCCAATCCCTGGATCTCATCCAGTCCTGTAGAAATCACCCCCAGCAGCCAGAGCTGCTTCACATCCAGGCACACATCAGCTGAACCTGTTAATTCAGCTTTAGTTCGTTTTTTATATAAAAAACACGGATTTAAAATAAAATTATTGCTATTCAGTGACTGCCCAGGAGACAGGGATTGATTTCCTGCTCATTAGACAATCTATTATTATTATTATTATTATTCTGTATCATCGGATTGAGTTTCACAAACAAAAAGTGATGAAACACAAAGGGATGAACATGAGATACCTCTAACTTAATTTATGTGGAAGAGCTTTATTAGCTCCGAGCCTGGAACATTCCAGGAGAGTTTTAGCCACATCCCCCCACAAAAAAAGTTTGAAAAAGACTGTGTCTCACTGCCTTGAGGAGGGACAGACTCCCAGAAAATCAGGATCTTCTCCTTCCAGCAGTGCCTTCCACTCGGGAATGCAGGAGAATCCACAGGGTTAAAGAATTTTGGGCGTTTCTGAGCAGTTCTCGCTTTCCGAGTGCTCCCATTTCAGAGTTTATCACCACATCCCCTCGGAAATCCTGTCAGGGAAATGCCACACTCGGTGGCCCCGTCACTCCTTGTGCCTCATCACGGCTCATTAGTTAATTAGAGGACAGAGGAGCGCTGCAAGCAGCCCCACGAAGGTGTGAAATGTTGGGGGAGAGGGGCTGCCCTGGGTGAGAGCCAGGCCTGGGACAGCTTGTCCCTGTCACTGAGGATCAGCAGGGACCAGAGGTGGATGCTGGTGACACTCTGGGACAGCTCCGCTGGGAAAAGCCACTTAGGAGAGCACCTCAGAGCAATGGGAAAACGAGCTGGTATTAATTAAACTAAAATAAAGGAGAGAGTATCTCCAGGGAAGGAGAGAAAAGAGGAAAAATTTACATTTTTACTTCCAGAAGGTGGAAGGGAACATCCCCAGAGCCCCCCTGTGCCACACCCCGCCTGTCCAGGGCAGCATTCCCGGCTGATTCCCAGCAGGACAAGGCTTTTCCAGCCCTGGGTGATGCTCCCCGAGGTGCCAGGGATTCCTGCAGGGGTGGCTGCTGCCTGCTCCACTCCGGTTCTGCCCAGGGCTCGAGCTCTTCCTTTCATTTATTTGCCAAAAACCCAGCATTTCCCAATCTCTGCGGGAAACCACAACCAGAGAGGCGAGCCTCAGCTCTTGGCCCCACCAGCACTGGAGGAGGACACAAGGAAATCTGAATTTTCCTGTGCCCAAAACAACTGGAAAAGTGGAAGATTCAAAATTTCCAGCAGCGTTCTCCTCCTGCAGCCCCCACCACAAGAAAGGCAGGAGCGACTCTTCCATGGCAAAACTCTCAAGGCTTCCAAGAATTTCCTTTTCTGTGTTCATTTTTAAAACCCTTCTGCTGGTTATTTACTGCTGAGCTCTACATTTTAGGGAGTATATTGTACCTGACTCATTTTATGGCCTGCTTTGCCTTTTATCTTGCCTGGCTATTAATTTAACCCAGCAAATCTCTGTGTTTGTCAGCTCTGATTCCTGGGGTAGCGCAGGACTTCGTTTGGAAATTGATTTGTGCTTCCTGATGCTCCAATAAAGCCATTTGGAATAAACACAGCTCTTCATTTCCCTGGCAGTATGTGGGGAGCAGGCAGGAGCTGAGCACAAAAATAGACATTTATTTCACAAGTGGAGCAAGGGGAGGGCAACAGGGACGGGGTTGCCTCTAAATAAGGTGAAGATTGCAGGGCAAATGAACCTGGTTTTATCCAGCAGGACCTGCTGGATGAAATATTCTGATTTTTTTGGTGTCTAAAGAAGGAGTTCTGGGCTCTGCTGAGCTCCCCCAGCCTGGCACTGCCTTGTCCTGGTGCTTCCCAGCCCTGGCTGTGCAACACATTGGGGAGGGGGAGAGGGAGCGACAGGATCAGGAATCCAGGGAAAACAAGACAAAACTGGGAATGGGATTGATCCCTCACCTTTGGAGAGGTCACAGGCTCCCTGCTGCTCCTTTCCATCCCTTCCCTTCTCACACCTGATTTCTCACCCGTCAGGAGCCCTCGGTGCGGCAGGAGAGGACAGGAGGGGTTAATTTGAATTATTTTTGTTTTGGCCAGCAGCTTTTCCTCTGTGTTCCCCTGGCTGCAGCTTGGAGAGCTCCTCATTCCCACCCTGCCCTCATTTTCCAGGGAGATGGGCAGCAGGTTGAGGTTTGGCCAGGTTGGAAGGGACCTTAACCATCCTCAACTTCCACCACCCTTCAAATGAGACGGGGAAATTTTATCGTGAAGCCAAAGAGAAACTGAACAGAGAAATGAGCTCAAGTGGCTGCTTTACCAAAATGCTCCATTTTTCTCTGAAATTAATGAGCTGAACCCTGACAAAACCCGTTATTAAAAGAGCACCCTTGTCTTTTTAATCATCTGAGCTGGTTATAAAGCGCTCCCGGAGGCTGGAAATCAAACCCTCTCCTCTGGCTCTTTTGTTCATCTCTGTCTGGGGGAAATTCATTAAAAAATTACTGGCACCCCCGAGCCAACGGCAACAGGCAACTCAAAAAGTGCTGTAATGAACAAGCGCTGTCAAATGGCCAAATGAAAGGGAAAATAGGGCAGCAAACAACAACTTGGGCAGTCGGCTGCCAAGCGGGGGCTGCAATTAGGAGCTGAGTGATTCACACCCCAGCACTCGCCCACCACTGCTCTTTACAGGATGATTCAAGGATTGCATCACTCCAATTCCCTGGGACTTTCCTTCTGGCAGTGGGAAAAAATCAAAGGATGGAGGCAGTTCTAAGGGTTGCTCTAAAACTGCAAACGCAACTGAGAATGTAAAAGCGAAGTTGTCACAGGCGCAGGGCAGGTCAGAGTGTGCCTGGAGTTCTCTCCCTGCCACTGTGGGGTGGGCAGAGTCCAGGGGAGGACTGAGAGCCTGACCCTGGGAATGGAGAGTGCAGAGGGATGGGGAGAGCATCCTTTGGTCCTGCATGAGGAGGCACCAGGGGGTCAGAGGGATGGAGCAGCTCTGCTGGGAGGAAAGGCTGGCAGGGCTGGAATTGTTCAGCCTGGAGAGGAGAAGCTTTGGGGTGACACAATTGTGGCTTTTTAGTGCCTGAAGGAGCTGCAGGAAGGGTGGAGAGAGAGGATTGACAAGGGATGGAGGGACAGGACACAGGGAATGGTCTCCTACTGCCAGAAGGCAGGGATAGATAGGATATTGGGAAGAATTCCTCCCTGTGAGGGTGGGGAGAGGTTGGGACAGAATTCCCAGAGAAACTGGGGCTGCTTCCACCCTGGAAGTGTCCAATGATGGGGCTTGGAGGCACCTGGGCTAGCGGGAGGTGTCCTTGCCCGTGGCAGGGGTGACACTGGATGATTTTAAGGTCCCTCCCAGCCCATCCCACTGGTGTTGTGGTTTCTGTTATCAGCACCCTGGAAAACCTGTGGGCTGTGCTCTGTGCCACCACAGGGCTCCCCAGCTGCCCCAGAACAGCCTCCTTCCTTTTCCAGGGCATTTCCCCACAGCTGCCATGCCATGGGGACCCTTCCCTGGTGGCCCATGTGCTGTGCCACCCCCGTGTGGGGACAGTGGCAGGAGTGGCCACCACAGCATCCTTCTGCACCAATATTCATCTCTCTGCAAACACAAACTGCTGCTGGGAGTCACTCCAGATGATTCTCATCGATCCTGCACCACAAAAGACTCAATCCAATGTTCTCCAAACCTGTGCTTAACAGGAAAGCTTGATTGGATTTGCTTTGGAGATTGGGTTGGTTTCAGTTGCGTTGCTGGGGATTTTTTAAATTTTTTTTTATTTTTCCCTGTGGAACACGATGTGGTTTTACAAATGAGGAATTCCCCTGTGGCCTTTGAATAGAGCCCTACAGCTCTGAAGGATTCACACCCTGTGTGATCACACAGCTGATGCTGACATGGTGTCACCTCCAGGGTCCCCACAGCCACCACAGCACAGCATCTCCTGCATCTCCTGCATCTCCTGCATCTCCTGCATCTCCTGCATCTCCTGCAGCTCCTGCTTCTTCTGCATCTCTTGCAGATCCTGCAGCTCCTTCAGCTCCTGCAGCTCCTGCAGCTCCTGCGGCTCCTGCAGCCTAAGCTGGCCCTGTCCAGGAATCCCAGGCTGGAGGAGAGGGGACAGGACAGGTCGAGTGAAGGCAGAGGATCACTGAATCCCTCTCTGCCTGTGGATGGCATCCCTAAGGACAGTAACAATTGGACAGCCTGGATTTTGTCCTGGAGAGAGCTTCCTGACTTTACAGAAGAATTCAGAAGACAAAATGCAGGAGATGATGGAGTTGATGTTTCAAAATTCCTCTTGGCAGTGCTGGGAACAAATCCCAAAAACCCCAGCGCAATGCAGGGCTTTAACTTCCAGATTCCCATTGGGAATCCATCCATCCAAACACTGCCCATCCCTCTGGACCTCACATTTACTGTTAAATAAAAATCTCTGCTACTGACTTTGGCGTTGTTTGCCCTTTAATTAGGGCAGAGAAATCTCTCTAATAATTTTAATGATCAGATTTGAACAGTGGGGACCCAGAGCTTGCCCCAGCCCCGAGCTCTGTGGCTGGGCAGGCAGGTGGGAGCTGTGGGCATGGAGATGTTCCTGCTCTCCAATCCCTGTGCCTGACAGAAGTTGGACAAATAAAAGTGACCTGGAGCTCCAGGGTTACATCTGTTTGGGCTCAAAGAGATGAAATCCATTTTGGGATCTCTCTCAGTCATGTCACTCTGCTGCCAGGATTTTAAGGGCACCTGTCAGGGATATTTTGGGAAACAGAGGCCCCTGTGCACAGAATTCCATGTCAAATGAGGTCTGCTGGAGCAGGGCTCAGGGGAAGTTGTGGTTCTGAGCCCCTGTCACACCCAGAGCCGGCCTGGTCTCTGTGGGTTGGGGTTTGGCCTCTTCTCTGCAACTTCCCCCTGCAGATTTTGGCTCTGGTGGGGTCATCTCGAGCTCTGCCCGCTCCCAGGGACAGCGAGAGGCCTTTTCCCAGGGATCTGCCAGGGTGGGAAGGGAATCAACATCTGCACATGGAGATTCCCCTCACGCACAGGAGCAGCTCCTGGGGTCCTGAGGGGTTTGAGGGCTGGGCCCAGCAGGACATTCCCAGAAATGACCTGACCTGACCTGACCTGGCCTGACCTGGCCTGGCCTGACCTGACCTGGCCTGGCCTGACCTGGCCTGACCTGACCTGACCTGACCTGGCCTGGCCTGGCCTGGCCTGACCTGACCTGACCTTTGCAGGTGTGGGTTTTGATGTCAAACCCAAAGAGAGTTTGAAGAGTTTGAAGGCCCTAAACCTGCAAGGCCTGTGAGGGCCTGGCTCTGCCCCACTACTCCAGGACAATCTGCCCACCCACAGGATCTGGTTTTGGAATGACTTCATTATTTATCTCCTTAATTAAGGTCACAATTCCCCTGATTTTTCAGTGGTAGGCCCTAAACTGACCACAGGCTCCTTTCCACAGGCAGCTGAGCTTTGGCTCCACACAGAGCAGATTTGCCTGGATCGTGCTCTGCTTGATCCAGGAAAACACAAGAAAAAAAGCACCTAACAGAGGGACAGAGAAACAGAGTTTCTGTTTTAAACCAGAAACTGCAGCAGAAAATGCAGCGGCAGGAGGAATCCTCGCAGCTGAAAAAGGAACCTGCTGTGATTTACGTGTGGAATGAACTCCTGGGGAAGGGATGTGGGTGTGCAGTTGCTCATGGAATGAGCAAATCTGGCAACCAGGAGCACATTTGCAAGATTATGTTGCAATTAATGTGATTTATTGCCAGAGCCTCTTTATTGTTCTTATCCCACTCTCTCCCTACAAGACTCCATCAGAGTAAAACTTTCTCTTTAGGAATTATGGGATGGTTTGGGTTGGAAGGGACATTAAAAATCATCTCATTCCATGGCCAGGGACACTTTTGACAATCCCAGGTTGTTCCAAGTCTTGTCCAACCCGGCCTTGGGCACTCAGGGATTCCCTGGCATGGGGGAGGGAATGACCACTGACATTAATTTATTTGCAGGAGGAAGTAACTCCATCAAAAACTTGAAAGAACTGTTATTCAGTCACAAATGCATGAAATGATTCTCTTGCTTCTAAATTCTCTGCACCAGCAGAAGTATTTGATGTTGCTGAAGGCTGCATTAATCACTAAAAGACAGGAATCCATCTCCCAGTGGGATTTATCGCTGTGCCTAGGCAGGGAATGCAGACACAGCTCTCTGGAAGGACACTTCCCATGCAGAACTCCTGGTGATTTTCCATGGTTTTTTTGATTCAAAATCACTGAGGATGGAGGGAAATGGGGGAAAACAGGGATGTCTGTGTGGGTGAAGCTGCCCCTGTGCAGGAGGGACCAGAGGATCACGGGCCAGGTGTGAGGGACACTTCTGCCATCACAGAGACACCTGCTCAGGGCAGGACGGAGCCAGGACACTGCCCTGGGGGGATTAATCCTCAAAAGCAGATGGAAAATCAGCCCTGCCATGAGTCTGGAGGGAATTCCAGCCACAGGTTCAGGGCACGAGGAGTCTGGCTCTTTTTTCTGCCCTCTAATAATCCCCTGAGAAGGGAAGTTGTGAGGTCTTGGGAGAGGTTCCCAGGAAAAACAGAGCTTTAGGATCTCTGGATCTCTGGCTGTGTGTGAGTCCTGCAGGGGCTGGAGCGAATTTACAACCATTTAAATGAGATTCAGTTTGGATTCAAGAAACACCCCCCCAAAAAACAGGCAGAAGGGACATTTTCCAGACACAGAAATCCCCACCTCAGAGTATTTCTGCTCCAGGAGAAAAGCCAGGCAATAAATACTAGGAAAAGCCATGAAGGATAAATGGCTGCAGCAAAAAGAAATCCCTCCTGCCTGGCAGGAGCTTTATTTATCTCCCAAAGCCTTCAGTCCCTCCCAGGAGAACATGACCAGAGCTCCCATGACAAACAAACCACAGGCCAAGAGGAAAGACAAGTCTGCAGCTCCCAGATCCCCCTGGGGACAGCAGGGGACACTTCACTCTGGAAATGGCACCCAGGGGACAGTGTGGCAGTGGCCTGAGAGCTCTGCAGGGTGACAGTGACGATGCCATGAGCTTGTCACCCCCCTCCTTGTCCTGGCAAGAGGGCAGGAGTTGGCAGCCAGGCTCCCGAGGCTTCAGGTGAGCTCTGCATCCACAGGATCTGGGTCTGTGCCTCTCCCTGCTGAGAGGAATGAGGGATTTGTCTTTACAAATGAGCTGCTGGTAAATCAAACCAGCACTGAGAGATAAAAGAAATAATGGGAAGGATTCCACTGACTGATGAATGGAAAAAAATATATTTGCCTTTCCAAACAAACTAGGTTTGCTGATAAATTAAATTGGATATTGAAAGATGAAAGAAACAATGGAGGAAACACCATAAATTCCATAAGAATTAAAAATTAAGAGGGAGGGTTCTACATTAGAGGGGAATCTCAGGTGTCAGGCATTCTGGGGAGTCTGTGCCTCTCAAGTACCTCAGGCAGTGGGGAAAGAGAGAGGGACATGGCCGGGAAATTGGGATAAAAAGGAGATAAAAATCTGAGAGACCCCAGGGGAATGGCCCATGGCCTCTCCCTTTATTGGAATAAAGTTACAGGACTCCTCTGTCTCCTTTTTGGACATAAACCCCTGGTGTTTGTGGATTCATTTCCCTGACACTGGGGACATCCACCCCATGGAGTCACCTTGGATGGAGCAGCAGCTGTCACTTGTGCCATCAGGTGCTGCTCCCTGGCACTGCTGGAACGTCCTCCTGGGCAGGGCTCCAGCAGGGCAAGTCACTCAGAAATCCAGAATTCCTCAGGTATGGACACAGAGAGTGAGAAGGACTCTGCAGTCACTCAGGCTCTTCAAGGGAACTGCTCCCCCTTTGCTTCTCCCCAAAAAGCCGAATATTCCAAAGGTCACGAGGATGGCTCAGCCAGGGGACGCTGATCTGAGGTCCAAGGGGTGTCAATCCAATCCAGGCTGGATTCCTGCAGCAGCAGGTATTTTATGGGTAAAATTCACCCCTTCCATGTTTCATTCTCAGGAAGTCTTTCTCCTCCAGCCTTTTCCCAGTGGCCCACACATCCCTCATCTGGCAGAGATGTCCTGGAAGGAAAAGTGGAAGTTTTCTCTTTTCTCTCCCTCCCAAGAGATCCTCTCTGAGTTTTTGGGTTTGTTTTGGTTTGGTTTGATTTTTTTTTTTTTTTGTATATTTTATGGGTTTTTAGTTTGTTTTGGTTTGGGGGTTTTTTGTTTTGTTTTGTTTTTTAAATTAAAACAACCTCATTTTCTCACTGCAGCTCCTGCCCAGCTCAGGGGGAGGAATCTCCACGTGCCAGGCAGGAGGAGAGATCCAGATCCTGGGATTTACACCATGCACAGGGAATGAGCTGAGCAGCCAGGGGGGAAACTCCCTTCCTCTGCCTGGGGAGGAGGGAGAGCAGAGTTTGGCCTCCCTGCCCTGTTGGATGGCAGGAGGGGACACAGAATATCCTGGAAGAGGTGTCCATGGACAAATGGAGATTCTGGTTCTTCCCCCAGCTGTGCACAAGGATCAGTGCTGAGCTGAAAGGCTCCTCCTGCAAAGAGATAAAGGTGAGGGAGGCTTTGAGGAAATTTATCCCCCACTGGAAGGAGAAAATCAAGGGGGAAAAAAAAAATCTCAGAAAAGGAGGGAGCCCTCAGGGAGCTGCTTCATCAGGCAGCTGATGCTGAGTGCTGAGCTAAGCAAAGAAAAAACCCAGATTTTAAGAACAAAAACCTTCCTTCCTTCAAAGTTACCCAGCCAGGGGTCCCCTCTGAAGAGCAGCCCTGGAGATGCTGCTGCTGACACAGCTCCACAATTCCCAACTGTGCCGTGGGGTCCAGTGATGCCTGGAGAAGACTGACCCAGAACAGAGGCTGGGCAGAGCTCAGAATAAAGTAGGGATTTATTGAAAGGATAATAAATTAAAAAATAAAAGAAATAAAATATAATAAAAAATTAGAATATATAATTATATATATATAATTATAATATATAGTAAAATAAAAGAAATTTTAAAATAAATAGGATTTATTTAAAGGACACACCTTGGGCAGTACAGGAGCGTGGCCAGGGCTACACCCAAGATGTAAAATGGTCACAAAATGGATGACTGCTCATGAGGTCTCACATTTTTATAACTTTTGGTCCATCTGCATATCAGGGGTCATTGTCCAGTCCCAGTTTCAGGTTATGAAGTCCCACCCTTCTTGTTTTCTCTCTCCAGCCCAGCGTTGTTTCTGCTTTTGGGCCTGGAACTTGTAACGACTGCCCTCGGTACCAAGCAGGAAAAGGTTGGAAAAGACCTCCAAGGTTTGAGTTCAGCCTGTGACCAAACCCCCCTCGTCACCCAGCACCACACCACATCCATGGACACCTCCAGGGGTGCCCCTCATGGGCAGGAGAAGTGGTGGAGTCACCACCTCTTTCTAAAACTGCTTTAACTGGGAGAAACCCCCTCAGCTGCTGGGATGGAAAGGAGCCCTGAGGAGGCTTCAGGACTTGGCAAGAGGATCCTGTGGGCTAAAGGTCCCCTGTCCCTGCAGCACCCAGAGGAGAGGGGGAGCTGCAGGCAGAGGCAGGGCAGGAGAAGGGCCAGGTTTGTCTGCAGGAGGATGAAAACAACTCCTCTGAAAGCTTTCCAGGGACTTGCCCTCTGTTGTATCTTTATTGGGGACGTCAGCTCTGGAATTCCTCTGCCACCCATGGGTGCCACCATGTGCCCTGGCTCCTCTCAGCAAGAAAATCCTGCCCTGTGAAGCCCCTCTGTGGCTTTTTCTGCTCTTTGCATTGCCTGGCTCTGGTCATTATTGTCCCCAGTGCTGGCAGCATCTTGCTCTGGACCTGCTCCATCCCATCCAACCTGGCCTGGGACACTTCCAGGGATCCTGGAGCAGCCACAGCTTCTCTGTGCACCCAGAGGATTTCTTCCCTAATAAGCTAAATTTCCTAAGGATTCCAGCTTGACCCTTGTCCTGGTTTAGGGCAAATTTGGGAGAAAATTCATTTCCCCAGCTGGGGCAGAGTTTGTGGCTGAGCAAATCCGAGCACTCTCCTGTGCATTTGGGGCTCTTAATCCTCCCTGCCCTCAAGGAGCTCCCAAAATAGCCCTGAGCTCCCCCCAAGGGCAGCCTCAACAACAGATGATGCCCTGGATGAGGCTGCTTGGAGCCCACTGGAATTTCTCCTGCTGTTATCCCAGCAGGAGCACCTGGGATGCATCAGAGCTTGGGGTGGAGGTGGCAGGATGGAGGACCAAGGAGGAATTCCCCCTCTCCCACCTGTCCTGACAAAATCCTGACAAAATCCTGACAAAATGTGCCCTGTTCCCAGTTTTCCATGAGATGTGGGATGGCTGTGGCTCGATGCTAACTGGGATTCTCCACCTGTTTACCAAAACCATCACAAGTTTGCACAAGGACCAGCAGGAAATATCCAACTGCAGGCACAGGATGGAGAGCTGGAAGTGCCACTCCACCCTGCTTTGCCACAATTTGGGGATCAAAGAGTCCAATTCCATCAAATCCATTTTTTTTCCTCAAAAAAAAACATAAAAATAAAAAAATTCTGATATTCTGATTACACTTTCTTAAGGGAGGCTTCTGAAACACGGAAAATTTAATTTCGGATTGACGCATTTGTTTAGCTTTGGTTTGGATGATAAAAGAAAAGTGGAAAATTTAATTTCCTCTTTGTTTGCTCTGTCCTGGAATGCACTTGTCGAGATGATGTTGAGGGTGTTCTCATTTCTCCCCCACCCCCCTCCTTTGCTGTTTTAAGCCCATCAAAATCACAGAACTCCTCCAGCTGAAGGAGGGTGGAAGGAAGAGGAACAATCCCTGGGTCAGTGCACTCCCCTCGCCTCTGGAAAGGGGAACAAAGCAACCATGGACTTGTGACTTCTTTGTTTTCTAGAAAGAAACATCTGAAAAGATTTTTTCAAAGCTGACAAACAAAACACAGAACCTTCCCCCTGCTTGGTGTGGAATTCCTTTCTGGCTCTACAGTTTTCCTGATGTTTCATGCAAGGCTCCCAGCCCCAATGTCCAGCTTGGCCTTGGGCACTTCCAGGGATCCAGGGGCAGCCACAGCTTCTCTGGGGGAAGAATTCCTTCCCAATATCCAGCCTAAATTTCCCCTCTTTCTTGAACCCATCCCTCTTTGTCCTTGGTGAAGAATCATCCTTTCCTTTGGTCCTCATTTCCTGATGTTTCCCTGACCTCTGCTGAACCAGGGATCCCTTTGGATGCTGTTGTTACCTCTGCCTGGTTTTATTCTCCTGCTTAGACTTTCTTGACCACTTAGATCTGAGCTTCCATGGCCAGCCTCTTTCCCATGTGGCTTCTGTGACATCTGGAGCCACCTGGAGCTCCCTGCTCGGTTGCCTGGTTGCCACTGCAAACACAGCTCGTTGTCACCTGCATCCCTGGACACTCATCCAGCCTTTCCATTGGCTTGGGTAGCCTTGGAAGGAAGATTAACTCCTAAAAACAGCGGCTCTGCCTGCAGGCTGCAGCCAGAACCTGCAGTAAGTAGTTAATGGTTAACAGCACTGGATAATTCCCTGCTTTTCCAGTTTCCAGCCACATCAAGCTGTGGATGCAGCATGGATGAACCATGCTGGGTGGATGAACCATGGATGAAAGCTGGGTGTTTATAATGTCCAGATTTAATTTGATGGGATTTTTTTGTGCTTTAATGACCATAATTTCCATTTCTGCAACGCCCCTTCTTCCTGTTTTTTTGTTTCCTGCTGTCAGGTGACAGCCTGGGCTGGGCACATTCCTATTTTCATTAGGAATTTCACTGACAAAAAAAGCAAAACAGAGCAGCCCCCATCACATCCTCAAATGAGGAGACAAAACCTCATCCTCAGCACTGTGCAATCCACAGGTTCCCACCAATTTCCATGGAGACCAATCCAGAGCATCTGGGAATTCAACATTCTCCTATAGAAATGAGAATGATGGTAAATCACCAGCTTGGAATGGTTTAATCCAATATTTGCTGGGATTTGTGCCTTTTGAATTGAAATAAATGTGGCTGTGAGACCCAGAATTCAGCTTGTGGCCTAGGAAGGAAAATCTCAGGAATGATATTGGGGTCAAGGCAGCAGGGAAAAGGATAAAACCTTTAGAAGGGAAATAAGGAAAGCAGGGAAAGGGGAACAACTTCCAGAAGGGAAATAAGGAAGGAAAGCAAAGTACCTGCTGCTAATTTTAAAGCGGGATTTGGAAAGGATGCTGAGAGATGAAGGATCATCCCAAGGGGATGTGGCTGTGCCTGAGGTGACCACAGCTCTTGGAGGGCACAGCCCCTCAATCCTCCTCCATCCTCCAGCAAAATCCATGCCCAGAAGCCACATCCCACAGGGATTGCTGGGGGCTGGCAGCCCCGCTGGCAAAATGACCTTAAAAATTGCAGCAGTCACAAGAGAATCCCCTGATTTCTCTGCAGCCTCTGCTGTTTGCCAGGCAGCCCCAAACCCAGCCAGATGTGGGGTTTTTAGGAACCTGTAAACATCTGGAAGCGATGGGGTGAGGTGACTGGCATCACAGCCTCGGGGGACAAACAGGACAGAAAACAAGGAGCAAGGAGTGGATCTGTGGGTGGAAAAGGGGTCCTTGGATTCCTGGAAGGATTAAAGTGCCTCGTAAAACAGCCTCATTCAGCCAGCAAGCGCTGACATCTCGGCTTAACAATGCTCTTTACCAGCCATTTAAGAAAGCTGCTCTCAGGAGGTTTAAAGTTGTCATAATTCATGTTCATACCTCGGACCATGAAAGGATGAAGAAAGGGTTTATTGCAGCGATGTGCTGCAATCATCTCCTCACAGCCCTTTGCTCTCAAGCTTTAGGAACTCCAGGAAGATGTTTGGACACTTCCAGGGCTGTCTGGAGTTATGTGGGCTCTTGGCAAACAAGGCTCACCCAGTCCTGAAACCCAGGGCTGACCCCAGAGCTCTGTAAATCCAGATACAAAGGCTGGGAGCTGGAGAAAATCCATCCTGGAGGAAAATTCATCCTGGAGGAAAATCCATCCTGAAGGAAAATCTATCCTGCAAAGGTTGGACAAGGCTCTGATGTGGGTGGGTGGCACAGAAGGTGATTTTGGGAATGTCCCACAGGTTTGGGATCAGCTGCTGACTTTGGGGGCTCTCAGTGGCACTGAAAAGGGACCTGTGAAGTTTTTCAGGCTGTCCTGTGATAAAATTCCCAAATCCTCCTGGCAGTGCTGCCTGCAGCTCCTGCCAGAGGAGTGAAACCCCAGGGTGCTGCTGCCTGGAGCATCTTTATGGATTAGGGCTCTCCAGGATCTCCGCTGCTTTTAATTGGGATGATAAACTGTCTCGTCATTAATTCAGCTGGAAATGTGTCATTTTGATTCTTTCCTTGCTTGGGGACCGATTTTTTCCCCTGCCAAACGCTCCTGAGGAGCTGCAGCGCTGTCACTGCCACCCTGTCCTGGCTCACCCAGGAGAACAGCAGGGATGGGGAGGAGCAATTAAGGAGCTGATGTGAGATTTGGGTGAAGAACCAGCCCAGTGCCACACAGCAGAGCCCAGATTCCTCTGCTGTCATCCTGTGGAACCCTTGGGATGCTCAGCACCTTCTTCACCCTCTTTTTTCCTCCTCCTTGGTTTGTTTGACGCCTCCTCCTCCCGCAGCCCCACACCTCTGCCCTGCTGTTGCCCAGCTCCACTCCGGCCTTCTCCCACAGCCCATTCCCACCTGGATTTATCGCCCATCACCCAGCAGCACCAGGAATCCCTGGGGAGGCTCTGCCACCGGTGTTAGTTCGGATCCCCCTGGTTATCCCGACCGCATCCAACCCCTCCCTCTGGCAGCCACCGCCCCTCCCAAACCGCCCTGGCGTTTTTGTGTTCCCCCAGCCATCCCCTCCCTCTGGTTCCACCCGGGGAAAAGAAGAGTGGGAAGAGCAGGACTTTCCATTCTTTATTTGTCAGAAGAGTTTGTTCGGTGAGGAGAACAGAGCCGTGACCCTCCCCGTGGTGCTGCAGCTGCACCCCGAGCTCCCCACGCCTGCTCCCAGCTCCCTGCAGCTCTCCTCCCGTGCACAGCTGCAGCTCCAGCCCATGCATGAGGCTTCCAGGCAGGACAGACCACGGTTCCCCATTCCCCACAGCTTCCACTGGGAATACTGGAGCATCCCCACTGCTGGAGCTCAGGCTGGGCTTTGGCCCTGCGCTTGTTCCTGCCAGGGATTTCTCCCTGCGGGATCACAGAAGCCCAGAATGGTTTGGCTTGGCAGGGACATTAAAGATGATTTAATTCCCACCCCTGCCATGGGCGGGGACACCTTGCAATAGCCCAGGTGGCTCCAAGCCCCATCCAACCTGGTCTTGGACACTTCCAGGGATGGGACAGCCACAGCTTTTCTGGGAAATCCATTCCAGAACCTCAGCACCCTCACAGGGAAGGATTTCTTCCTGGTATTTTGGGATATGAGCACTCAGTGCCAACACTGATCCATTTTGGCTCTGTTTGCCCCCTCCCTGCACCCCAGATGAGGGAGGGAGCAGCTGCTGGGCACTGCCAGAGGCTGCTCCAGGGATGGGTTTGGATCCCTGACAGACTCATTAATGACCAGGCTCATCCTGTGCTGATCCACGGGAAGGACAGGGAGCAGCAGCAGCCAGGGGGCCAGGGAGGTTCTTGGGAGGGGAAGAGGAGCACTGGTCAAGTTGCAGGAACAACATGAACAGCAGGTGCTTGAGGAGCAGCACAAGGAAATATGGAATGAAGTTTCCAGGAGAAAACGCAGGTGGAAAAACTCCCAGCAGCTCCTGCTATGGAGCACGGAGCCACCTCCCAGGGGACAGCACAATAACCCCGGGGTCAGGGCGCTTAAAAATAAAAACATTGAATGGAATCCATGGAACAAGGCTGAAGGGTTGCAGGCAGATGGGTTTGGACAGCTCTTCAGGCAGGTCCCTGCTTTTGGGCTGGCAAATGATTGGAGCAAGTGCATCCCTTCCTCTCCCTGTACCTGCTCTTGCACATCAGGGGCTGGGGAGAAGGAGAACTGCCACAACCCCATGCACATCCCAAACCTGCAAACGATCCCAAGGACAGTGTTTCCAGTACAAAATAAGGGACTGGAGCCAGCCAGGAATCTTCTGAGGAACAGGTTTTTGTTGGGAATCTCCCTTCAGCAGGTTTGGACAAAGCCTTGGCAGGGCTCCTCAGAGGGAAGGGAGAAATCAGGTTCTCCTAGGAAAGCTGGAACTCTGCCAAGGGATTTTGGGGTGTTCTGAAAGCTGTGGGAGAGCAGCAGGGTACCTGAGAGCCCCCCAGGTGAGGCTCTCATATCCCTGCACAAAGAAAATCAGGATACAGGGGCACTGCTGAGCTCCTGCAGCCTCTGTCCTTCCCCACAAAGCTCTGCTCTTAGTCCTTGGAAGATCCACATTGCATCCTCACCCCAGGGACAGCAGTTCTGGTCTCAGCTTTTCCCTCATGTGCCCACTCTCTGTCCATAGAGTCCTAGAATGGAAGGACCTTAAAGCTCATCCAGTTCCACCCCTGCCATGGGCAGGGACACCTTCCACCAGCTCCGCTTGCTCAGAGCTCCATCCAACCATCCTTGGACACTCCCAGGGATGGGGATGGTCCCTCTCAGATCTTACAGAACCACAGAATGGTTTTGGTTGGAAGGAACCTTAAAGACCACCGAGATCACCAATGCCCCCACCAGAGCAGGACCCCTTCTCCAGGAGCACACTCCTGGTGTTCTGGGAGCTGTCCCTGTGTCCTGCCCCTCTCTCAGTGTCCTCACACACACCTGGCTGTTGTGGGGAGGGGGCTCCTTTAGCAGCTTCACATCAAGCAGCGAGACAATAAATAAATAAATAGGATTGCACTTGAGGGGAAGGTTCTGCAGCTGGAAGCCCGAGAGGGAAGGTCTGAGATGGGGCTCCCACAGTTCAGTACCAGCACGTCCTGCCCAGGTCTGGGAGCAGCTCAGTGACCACAGAGCGGCAGCTGGGCCACCACCACCACCTGCCAGTCCAAGGTGCACATTTTTTTATGGTTTTCAGTCAGGTTTTCCTGCTGTTTTCTGCCTGACACCCTAAGTCCCTCCATCTCTTTCTCCACTCAATGAGTTTTCATCAATCCAAAATCAGGAGCTCAGCATGCCCCTTGCCACAGCTGCAGGAGAGGGATGGATGTTCTGTCATGTTTTGAGCCTCAGGTGGGAAATCTTGGCTCCCAAGGGTGGCTGGTCCTGCTAAAATGTGATTTCCTGCAAAGAAAAGGATTGCCAGGTCCCAGCCTTTCCAATGGCTCTGGTCTAGGCAGGACAGTTGGAGATTTTTTGGAGCAAGGAGCGAACAAAGGCCACATTGCTGCCCAGTGCTAATCCTTCTGCTGTGACAGTCAGGGCCCCCCGTGCTCTCTAGAGAAGAAGAGGTAGACAGAGAAGACACCAGAAGGAGAAACAAGCACAGAATAAATCGAAGGATTCTTCCATGCTTGTCTCTCTTGGTCTTGGACAGATTCCTGCTCCACCTGGATCTCCACCCAGCCCATGGACAGGCTGCCATGAGCACGTCCTGCTGGGCTCCTGAGCTGGCTGTGAGATCTGCCTCTTCCAAACCAGCTGGAGACCACACGTGGGCCTGGTGCTCCCTTTTGGAAAGGGTTTTCCAAGGGGAAAAATCCCCCTCGGCACCTTTTGTCATGGTTTGGACTGAACTCCTTCAGTTCCTGCAGCTTCTCTCCCGGTGTCCTCCAAGGCTCTCAGAGCCTCTCCTGGTCCCTTGGTTGTCCTTCCCCAGCTTCTCCTGGAGGTGCTGCACGATGGGTGATGGGTTGGGATGAGGACCTTTGCCAAGGCAATCACTTCCCACAGCATCCCCCGGCTCGGGGAAGCGAGGCCGTGCTCCCACTCCATCTCTCCAGAGCCCTCGTGAGCTCAGGGTGGTGAGGAACAGAGGTTGGATCATTCAGCTCTCCACCATTCCTGGACATCCAGGGATCTCTGTGGGGAAAAAAGAGGAAGGAAAACAGCATTAATTCAGCACAGAGATGTTGGGATAGAGGAGGGATTCAGTTGCCAAAACCAGGAGAGGGATTAAGCCTCTTTCCTTGATTGTGGAGATATCAAATGACTGACAAGTCAGATGAAAAAAAGGGAAATTAATTCCGAGATAGAGAAAGGAACAAGCACAGAATATGCCAGTGTTTTTATTTTCTGGAAGTGATATTTTTTAATAAGGACATGTAAAAGATTATCATCTGTGCGTGTAGGAGAAGAAAACAGCTTTAAAGCCAAAATGGATCTGCAGAGAGGAAAAAAAACCCCATATCTGTTCTTTGGGAACACAATGCCTCTCTCAGAAGAATTCTGGGTATCCAAACTGGAGTGGTATTTCTTGTGCAAATCAAGGATGTAGTTCTAACGTGATAGGGATGATTTGCACCACTGTCCCTTGCCAGCATCTCTTTAAAAAGATGATTTGCACTCCATCTGCCCTGTAAAGTGTGTTTATCCCTTCTTCCTTCCTTCCTTGCTCCCATCTTCCCTTCATGCTTCCCTCCCCAACCTGTGCCAGGGCCTCCCCATCCTCTCAGAGAAGAATTTCTTCCCAATATCCCACCTGTCTCTCTATTTGAAGCCATTCCCCCTTGTCCTGGCCCTACAATTCTTGAGGAAAACTGGAAAACTTGCAGATTATGAGCTCTTAAGAAAATGCCTGTGTGAAACAATCCCTGCTCTGCAATTCCAGCAATTTCCACAGGCGACATTCCCCCGTTTATCCAGGGTGGACAGTGCACCCAGACACGAAGGATGGATGATGAAAGCCGTGACTTTGTGCACTGTGGAATGCTGAGCATGCTGGAGTTTTTCCAGAGCAAATCTGGAAACTCAGAGTGAAGCTCCTCTGCCCTTTTTCATCAGCTGGGAGCCCGAGGCCTCTTCTGCAGCAATCCTATAGATGGTGCTTGTCAGCTTCCAAGGAAACCTGAACCTTTCCCGGAGCTCCCAGGGCAAAGCCACTCGCGGAGTTCAAGTGGGAAGAAAAGGGGATATTCCAAAATAATTCAATTTCTGTGTTCAGGAAATGGAGCCACGGAGCTCTGCAAGGTTGTGCTTCCAGCTCTGCACTGGGGCTTAATTGCTGCTGTTGTAATTAGAGAGCTTTGCTCATTATAGTGGTGCTGCTCATCACCCCCATCCCTCTCGAGTCAGGGGCTGAGATCCTGGTTTGGTTTTTCCCAGGAAAACAAAGGAAGTCGATGTTTCCGGATAATGACTGTGTGGTGTTCCAAGCCACACAGCCTGACAGGAGACAGAAGTCCAAATCCCTCTTCCCGCTGCCCCACTGGATGAGTTTCCCACCCAATCTCCAGTTTCCATGGCAATAACCCTGGTTTGGTTTCCCTCCTGGCAAACCATGAGCAGAGTCATGCAGTGAGGACAAAACGGGTGGAAAACCTGGGACAATGTTCTGTTACCTCTCACTGCACCTCCACAGGCACCTTCCAGCCCAGGGAGACACCTCCAGGTCACTCTCAGAAGGTCCCAGGTCCATCCTGAGCTGATGACCCCATGTCCTGCTCGGTGGCACCTCCAGGGCTTGTCCTGGACCTTGAAAGCAGCCATGCCACACCAGCAGAGGGGTGTAAATCACCCTGGGTCCTGTGGTATTTATGGGGCAAGGCCCTGAAGCGACCACTGGGCTCTCCAGCTTCCCTAAAAGCAGCCACCAGAATTCCAGGCACTCCTTTGCAAAGTCTCTTTAGAGTTGTTGGGGAAGCCCTACAGCTTTAAGAGGAAATACCCACTTCATAACCATAATTATTAATATTCATTTTTAAGAGGAAACATCCCCCAGACTGCTTAAACCCACAGGCTGCAGGCTGGATCCACAGCAGAGAGGGGACAGCACCTCTTTTACATTCTCCTGCTTCCAATCCTTTTAAAAAAAGAGGGAAAACCTAGAGGAGCAAGTGAGCAAGGATTAACACCCTGATCGCTGCCTTCAACAACTTCTTGGGTCCTCTTGGAGGAGAAAAGTGCAGCCAAGAGCAGCATTCCCAGCCCTCCAGACCAGCTCTTGGCACCACTGCCAGGGGAAGTTCCTCCACCTGCTGGGACCAGCTGGGATTTCCATGGGATATCTGCCTGGTGCCCACCAAGGCACGAGGGCACCGCTGCCCTGCTCCCCACCATCATCCCAACACAAGCCACAGGGTGGGATCCACTCCTGTGGGGCTCTCCTGGAATAGTGTCAGGCAATGGGAATAATCACACAGGATTAATCCTTTCATTCATTAATGACCTGGAGCTCTTTGAGGCCCAAACTGTGCCCAAGCTACAACTCATTTCCATCAACTTAATTCCAGCAGAATCCATGGAATTGCCCTGCTGTCAGCACTGCATCCCAGAGCAAACCCCGCCTTGCTCTTCAGTCCCAGGGCACGCTGAGCCCAAACTCTTTGGGAATAAATCAGCTGCACCGCTCTGAAATCAAGGAATCAAACTCCCCTTCGCAATTCCATCACGGTGTCGACGTCAGCGCGGCCATCCCGGATTTATCCTCGTGTCACTGGGAGAGGATTTAGCCCTCACTGATTTATTCCCCTGTAAAACTGAGGTGCAGGGGGAGCGGGGTTTGCAGCTTGTCCAGGCCCTGATGGAAGACAGGGCTGCCCAAACGGCGGCATAATCCCAAGAATCTTTATTTATGGGCTCCGGGTGCGAGCGCGCGCGGAGGGAGGAGCTGGGAGATGGCAGCTCGAATAAACAGCACATCCCTTCTCCCAAACATCTGCCTTGTAAAAAGCACAAAATCAGATGTTGTCCTGGAATGCTGCTGGCTGCTCCCAGTGACACGGACAGAGCACAGCTCGCCTGACCCCTTCCAACATTTCCTCTGCCCTGGGAGCTGAATTCCTCAAGGTTCACAAGGCACGGCTTAATATTTAAAACAGAAGTTGGCCCAGGAAACCTTGCAGCCTCTGGTCCGGTGCCTGTTCACCTGTGGGAATCTTGGATTCAGCAGGATGAATCAGCCACATCCCACAAAGCAAGGGATGCACAGCCTTGCTAACAACTTCCCAGCTGGAATTCACTCCTTTAATTCCCTTCTTCTGGTTCAGGACAGCCCTAGGAGAGCTGGAAGCCTGATGATGAAGTTTTTGGTCATTAATTAATTAAGTCCTAATTAATCCCAGGCTCAAGGACAGCCATTCCACAGGGTGATGAGCTGATCAGAAAGTCAAATTTCCCTTTCCAGTCAATGGGAATGGATTGCTGCACACAGAGTCGCTGCATGGCTCCCATGGGACATTTCCCAAGGGGTCAAGGAGAGGATCAAGAGGGAAAAAAAAATTCCCTGTGGGTTGTCTCAGTGCTTTGCACTACGAGGTTTTGCAAATCAGCAGGAACAGCAGTGACAGGACACAGGGAATGGCTTCAAACTGACAGGGAGCAGGGTTAGGTGAGATACTGGGAAGAAATCCTTCCCTGGGAGGGTGGGGAGGCACAGGGTGCCCAGAGAAGCTGTGGCTGCCCCTGGATCCCTGGAAGTGTCCAAGGCCAGGATGAGACTTGGAGCAACCTGGGACAGTGGGAGATGTCCCTGCCCATGGCACGGGGTGGAACTGGATGACCTTTAAGGTTCCTTCCAACCCAGACCGTCCTGGGATTCTGTGATTCCGTAAATTTTGTATTTGTTTCACTCCATTTGAACCCAGTACCCTGTGGAAATCTCCAGGGGAGATGGATATCCATGGAAATGGAGCTCTCTGCAGCTCCTCCCCAAGCAATCCAAGGATTCAGGGTGGAATGAGGGCAGAGCAAGACAGAATTTCCTGCTCCAGCCCTCCAGGAACCAGGAAAATCTGCCAGCCTTGCCCTGCACAGTCTGCACCTCCACGGGGTTCTCACAACCCAGTCAAGCCTGGCACAGCTCATCTCCAGACTGTCCCCCCTTTCCTTTCCTGCCTCTCCAACCTCTCCTTGGAAACTCCTGCTATTTTATCCTGTTTTTGCAACCTGTCATCCCCCATTTGCCAACAGTTCCTCCTGGAACATTTAAACAGCATCTGCTCTGAGTGCGGGGTGTGAGAGGAACCCCGGGGCACAGCAACAGGAGAGGAACCATCAGGTGCTCCTGCACAGCTCAAGGGAGAAAAAAAACCTGTGAATGCCTGATAAAAAGCCAAGGTGTAGCATTAAAAAAACCCACCCAGACTGTCCCCATCCCAGATTTAGTCTTGTTTATGATCATTTTTATCTAGGAAAGGAAAAATTCCATTTTATCCCTTCCAGTTTGCTGTGCCAAGCCCGGGCTTTTGATCCAGCAGCCAGTGCCACAAAGCCAAACTGGGACACAAATTCCCAGTTAGTTCTTAGCACATGTCCAGCTTTCCCCACAAGCCAGGCACCAAAAGAACTCCACATCTCCCCTTGCTGGCTGTGGGATCAAACTTCCCTGAAGATCCAAGTCCTCCGTGCCCTTTAACCCCACCTGAAGGATCTCTCAGCCCTGGGGTATCACTCAAATCTACCTGAGTGAAGATCTCCAGTTCCTGCATTGCTGCAGTTCTATAAACCCCAAACCTGGATTTTCATTTCCTTTGCTGAGGAATAATGTGCCCATCAAATGATGGGTTTGAAGAACTTTTTTCCAGGTAGAGGATCATCCAAGTACCTCTGGAAAGCAGCCACGACAGGGATAGCTGCAAAGCAACAGGCTTTTAAAAGCTCTGTTATCCCATTTCCCTCTCCTCCCCTTCTCCCGGCTTTTCTAAGGGGTTTTAGCTTTTGTTCCACTTTGGGGAAGCGGAAGGACACTGTTTGTTTTGGGCTTTTTAATCATTAAACAGATTGAGTGTCACTCCCAACAGAGGGAGCAGGGACCAGGGATAGAATCATGGAATGACAGGAGCTGGAAGGGACCTTAAAATCCTCCAGTTCCACCCCTGCCGTGGCAGGGACACATTCCATTATCCCAGCTTGCTCCAAACCCTGTCCAACCTGGCCTTGGGAACTTCCAGGGATGGGGCAGCCCTCAGAGGGAAGGATTTAATCCTGATATCCCATCTAAACCAATGCAGGCAATGCTTTCCCCTTGGTTTGTGGCACTGTAATTTCCTTTTCTTGGTGTGATGCCAGCAGAGCGTAGACTTGTCCCTAAGCCTGGCTTACACCCAATTTCCTCTGCAGATATTCCAGCTAACACAGACTTAAACCCAAGCCAAACAAGTTAACAATGAGCAGAACAAACTTCCCCCTGTAGGAACTACGGATTCTCTCCTCCACCTGCCTTTGGGCTCCTCACAAGGGAAGATGTGGGATGGAATTCTGAATTCTCCACCTGTTTTTGGGTTCCACACAAAGCTCTGAGCTGGAATTTCAGCTCCCTCCTTCCACAATCCAAGCACAAAGCTCTGAGCAAGCTGCTCTCCCTGACCCTGCTGCGAGCAGGGGGTTCTGGTGGGATGTTGGGATGATCTCCAGAGTTCCCTCCTGGTTCCTGCAACCCTGGGAAGGGCAGAGGTGGGAGCACTGCTGTGTGCCAAGCTCAGGAGGTCGTGGAATGTGAAAAACATGGAGACACCACCAAATCCTCACAGGAAAATAGCAAAGAATTTCCCTAGATGGGAAAGTGCCAGGGATCTGACAGAAGTGGGATTATCAGCACGTGCCTGGGAACGCCTGGAGGGGATCCACACCAAAAACATCCCACATTTTAAGAGAGTAGCATTTGTGGACATTTGGATTCCAGCAGTGAAAATTCTTCCCCAAACTTGGCATCATTGCTTGTGGAGTTCAGCTCTGAACTCTGATTTCCTCCGACTGCTCTGAAGATTTCTTGGAAGATTTGTAAATGGAGTTGGGGTGGTCAGTTTGATTGTTTTATGCAAAATATCTCAGTGTCAGGGGAAAATGCAGGAGGATTTTAATTTTAGGAAGTCCAACAGTGCCTGGCAAATGAGTGTTCAGCCAGGGGTTTGCTTTCTACCACAAAAACCAGGGATATCCTCTCCATCTGCTCACGCTGCTGTCTCCCACCTGAGGACAAGAAGAAAATCTTCTGAGGACTGAGCAGCGTGTTCTGCCCCTCAGAAATTCTCTGCCCAGTGTGGAGCATTTATCAGCTCCCCATCCCCTCCCGCCAGAACCTGATGGATTAAAACTGACCCTGTTTCTCACTTCCCACAGAAGTAACCCCGTAGCAAACACATTTATTTCAGCCTGGAGGAGCGGAAGTGGCAATTCCTGCACTCGTGGTTAAATCAGCGCATTTTGGAGCATGCTGCTCCTGAGGAGTCTTACGGATCTTCCATCCCATTAAATCAGTGACAACCAGATCAGAAATGCACAATTACAGGGGGCAGGGAGAGGGACAGAGCCCCGGCTGGCCTCTTGTGCAACACATCCCCACTAACTGTTTCCAAAGCCAGAGCTTAAGTCTCATTCCCAAAATCGCCTCGGGCGATCGCTCACTCAGCAGTAGCTGCTACTCCTTGAGAGTAAATCCCGGTTTTATTTTTTCCCCTGATCCTCACCCACATCAAAGGGTGGAGCGCAGGAGTTGTGCCAAGGCCTGGTAAACACTCCCAGGGCTAAAGCTGTGCGGAAAAGGCTCCAGCACGGTTGGGTTCACACCAAGCTTCGGATCCCTCATCAAAGCGGAGCGGGGCTGGCAGCGGGGTGCTGATGCTATCACGGGCAGACACAACACGGCCCTGCAGCTCAGACAGCAGCCAGGCAGGGCCAGGCACCCATGGGTGCAGCAGGCATCACACCTGGGTAAACACCAGCCGTGTTCCCAGCTCCCAGCGGTGCCGGCACCGCGGCTCAGGGCGCTCGCTGCGCTCCCTGGCAAGCCCCTTCTGCAGGGAGCCAGCAAACACCAGGCACCTGCCAGGGAGATATAAAAAGATTTCCCTGCGGGGTGGAGCTCGGCCTGCTGGTGATCTCATGGTTTCAGTCACGGTGAGCTGCTGCACTCGATGGATGCAGCCCTAGCCCCGTGCCCCTGTCAGCAGCAGCACTTCTGGAGGCTGGGGTTGCCTTAGCCACCCTTTCCAGGGCAAATCCCAATGCAACAATCCCAATCTGAGCCCAGCCTGTCCTCCTGACTCCCAGAGATGGGGCTGGAGACTGGACAGACACTCCTGGCAGAAGGAAAAGTCCAGAAGTGGCAGGGGCAGGATGCTAAGGGGACACAAGGTTTTCATTTTGGTCACTAATTTACTGTCATCTCCCTCCTGCTGAAGACTGAGGAGCCCAGCTGTGACCTGAAACCTCATTTGAAAACGAGTGATCCCAAAACTTGTGCAGGAATGAGAGGAGTGTTCAAGGAACTCATCTACAGCCCTCTGAGGATCTGATATGGAAGAATTTCAGGTGTATTTTATTTTAGATCAGCTTCATAGTTACGACAGCACTGGAATCTGAAGGACCCCAGCTTTTTACAGAGCTGGGCATCGTTGTCTGTTCCTCCACATGTGGCCCTGTGATTCCAGAGCTCTCTGCAAGGGCAGGAGGACAGAGCAGGGCTCTGTGGCCAATAAAAACCTGTGCTGTGCAGTGGAAGAGTGGTTTATGTGCAGAAATCCGTAAGAAGGGTGTGGGAATGGTTACTGAGCTTTCCATAAATTACTGAAAGCCAAACTTGAACGAATTCCATGTAAGGAAGATGAAAGGAGGAGCGGGTGGGATTTATTCAGCTCCACACATTTATTCAGCTGCATTATTCTCACCTCCAAAACCAGTCCAGCAGCTCTTTAATCCCTCAGCAGCTCATCTCGAAATTGTCTCTATTGTTAACAACAAAGTGCTCGTTATTCCCATCCCCATCCTTTGAAGGAGCCGTGGACAGGGGTGAGGATTCCTGTGGAGAGAAGCAGGGCAGGGCAGGGACAGGAGACACAGATTTAGGAGGTGATGTCCCTCTGCCTTATCCCAGACTTTTATCCAGGGAAGAAGTGCAAAGCCACAGCCTGAAAAACTTCCAGGCAACTTCTGAGCAGGATAAACCATCCCTGTGTCTGCACTAGAACAGAGAAACCCTTCAGAAATGCACCGAGTTTCTCTTATTAATTGTAACAAAAATCTGGAATTCCTGGCTAAACCCAGGGCAGATTTCCTCGTGCCCCAGCACGGACCTGGCTGTTTCTCTCAGCAGAATTTGTACAGAAATTGCCATTATCAGCCTGAGACTCCTTGGGCCCCATTTGCATTGGTGCAATCGCCTTCTCCACTCGCCCGAGAAATGAGGCATCCTCGAGAAACAAGAAACGAGGCACCCTTGGAATGAATCACACTGAGGGGAGGGGGAAGGATGAAAGCTCGTTGCAAACACAACCCGCTTCATCAGTGGCTGCGAAAAGAGAATTTACCAGGTACTTAAGGTTCGTGGAACAAGCTTGCAGGGGCTGCAGTCTCGCTTTTTGGTTAGGATTACTCAAGATTAAAAGAAAAATACACCACAAAATGGCTTTCTACAGCTGCCAGGCAAGGATTGCACGTTTGGAGTGAAGGACTGTGTCTTATCCTTTGGGGGTCCAGCTCTGAGTCTCACCCTCGGTGTGATCTGAAAGATCTCGTGGTGGTTTTCAAAAGGGTTTCATCCTTAGGTGCAGCTGCACGGGGCTGGGGCTCAGATTGCTGCTGAGGAAGCTGAGGGTGGGCAGTGTGTGGTGGGGCTCAGATTGCTGCTGAGGAAGCTGAGGGTGGGCAGTGTGTGGTGGGGCTCAGATTGCTGCTGAGGAAGATGAGGGTGGGCAGTGTGTGGTGATGGGAAGCATCTTCTCCCCCAGCTGCTGGGCACAGGGAGCAGGGACAGTGCCCGTGCAGGCAGCAGGGTCCTGGCAGGCGGCAGTGGCAGGTCCTGGCAGTGGCAGCTGGGTCAGGCTGTGACTCACCAGGGCACACACTCGTTTCTAATCTGGGCCCTGCTGCTTGTCACCACAGAGCAGGGTGACACCTTCACGCCGCCTTTCTGTCTTCCTGCCACTCAACAAGCCCTCGAACCCAAGCCTCAGACAGCGCTGAGGTCTTTGGGAATTACACACAGATCCTGGGGGAACATTTTGGCCTTTCCAAGTCCTGTGTGTGTCAGTAACAGCACAAGCTCAGCTGCTTTTCAGGGGTGGATAGGGACACTGGACAGACATCTCCATGCTCCAAGGGCTCCTTGCACAGCAGCTCCTGTCCCCATTTGGATGAGTTACATCCCTGACACAGCCACGCTCCTGCCCAGCTCCCCATCCCACGGGTTGCCACCTTCCCATGGGAAGTCTGGAAATCCCTGGGGCACAGAGAGCTGTGGGTCCCTCCACTCATCCTCTGGGGCTGCCCATGGATCAACCACCTCAGCAAAGTGACAATGACAATGGTGCTCGTGGCCCCAGGGGCACTGGAAATAGGATGGCCACAGCCCTGCTCACCGCGGGGAAAACGGCATGGGGGACACGTCAGCAGAGTGACAACGCTGACCTGCCCCTTCCAAACAAACCACAGCTCCTGGCTGCCATTGGGAAGACCTCAGGATGACAAATAAAGAGCAAATTAAGACCAGCAAAACCCCTGGGAGCAACGCTGATGCCAAAGCCCAGCAGCATCCCAGGTACCCAACCCGTTCCCACAGCCCTTCAACAGGGAAAACCCCATTTCCCCTTCAACAGGGAAAACCCCAATTCCCCTTCAACTCTTCTGGCTGGCAAAGTGATCAAAGGTTGAGCTCGATCCTCTGAGAGGTCTTTCGCAGCCTCAGTGGTTCTGTGATTTCCCATTCCCACCTCCTTATCACCGAGGCCATCCCCAGGGGCAGGCAGGGGACAGGACGGCTGTCCTGGTTTGTCTCCATACCTGTCACACACTCACCCCAAAGGCATCCCCGGCTCCAGAATGACAGGAACGCCTGCTCCACGCCCTCCCAGCCATGCCTTGGCAGGCAGCAGAGCAGCTCCGAGAAGGAAGCAAAGCTACTGCTCATTCCAGAGGCAACCATCATCTCCACAAAGCTCCGGGAGCAGACAGGGGAATGGCCAACGTGGGAGGGCAGAGGCACCAGCCAGGCTGCCTGCCCTGGAATACAGATCCTGACCTGGAATACAGATCCTGCACTGGAACACAGATCCTGCACTGGAATACAGATCCTGCACAAACAGAGATCCTGCACTGAAACACAGATCCTGCCCTGGAACACAGATCCTGCCCTGGAACACAGATCCTGTCCCTGTCCCTGCTTCCTTCAGGCTGTGCCACCCCTCCTGTGCCACCACCTCCTGTGTCTCCACCTCCTGTATCACCACTTGTGGCACCAGGGAGATGCTGCTGTCCCTCCCAGGCTGGCAAATGTCAGCAGGAGGGGCCGGGGCTGCAAGGAACAGCCTGGCCATCCATGCCCCTGCTCCCGGGGATGTTCATTCAGGGCTGGGTGACTCTCCTGGAGCGCTTTCCCCGCTATAAATAGGAATCCCGAGGATCCCCTTTTAAGCAGGGAGGGACAGGGAGGCAGTCAGCTCTAAATGAGCCGTGCAAGTGGTGTCACTGAGGAATGGCCTCCTTGTTGTGAGTCACAAACCTTCTCTCAGTGGCTGTGCTTTCCCTCTGCCCTGCCCTCTGCAGCTCCCCTTTGCCTCGCTGCTGTGCCAAAGGGATTTTTTGTCTGTGGAGCTGTTGGTGCATCTCTGAACCCAGCTCAGGAGAGGCTTGGCTCTCTAAAGGAGGCCACGAGCCCCTGTCACATCAAGGCAGAGCCTCAGAGCAGGATTTGGGCTGTGCTGAGGCCTCAGAGCAGGATTTGGGCTGTGCTGAGGCCTCAGAGCAGGATTTGGGTTGTGCTGAGGCCTCNTGTGCTGAGGCCTCAGAGCAGGATTTGGGTTGTGCTGAGGCCTCAGAGCAGGATTTGGGTTGTGCTGAGGCCTCAGCACCGGGCCAGGCTGACACAGCTTTATCTCAGCATCGCTCTCTCGCACAAGGCTGGCCACGGTGCTGACACTTCTCCTCCCAAAAACCACCACCAGCAACAACTTCTGATTCTCATGAGGCAGAGCTGGAGAGGGCTGGGGCAGAGGCGTGCCAGCCTGATCCCAACCCTTCCCAGGCAGGTGAGGGGGATGGAGAGGGAGGAAACCTGTGAGCAGTGAGACCGGATTCCCCAGTGCCCTGACCCACTTCCCCCACCCCGCTCCCCTACTGATATTTTGGGGTTGCCAGCAGCTCTGCTGGGTACAGACACACTTCCTCTCACTACCAGCCATCGGAAAATACACACAGCTCCCACTCGACTTCGAGGCCAGACAGCAAGAAACTTATTTAGGGCTCCAGTTTTTCTCAGAAAAAATAAATGCCACACATTTCCACTCACGTGTTCCGTGTAACAGGGTGGGACTTTCATGCTCTGGAGCCCTGTAACCCCTGGGATATTTTGCACTGCTTCTCAAGTCTGCTTCAAGGCTGCCTCACAATTTTCTATCCCATGGGACCTCCATCCCACAGCCACTGCCAGTCCTGACAGGCACCATTTAATCTGATTCCAGCATGGCTTTGGGGGCGATAAGGAAAGATTTCAGCAGCACGGCTCTTGCTTCAGCTGCAAAATATCAAGATGAAGCTGCTCCCACCCGGGGATGAACAAGCATTTCCTTCAGCCAGGGAGGAAAAAAAAGAAAAGATTAAGGAGAGGTTTTTCACACTCGCATACACTTAAGAGGAAAAAATATTTACATGAGGGAAAAAGGACTTGGCAGGGCCTCCCCAGGGGCCATTTGCTGTTTATGCATTTCTGAGGCCTGGGCTGAGGCTGCAGAGCCTGAACCTCCCTGAGCCAGCCAGGGATTGTTTTTAGGGCTGGGACATCCCCGTGCTGAGGCTTCTGTGCTGTGGAATTGTCCCTGAGCCCTCAGGCTCTGCCAGTGCCCACTGGGATCCTCTGGCTCTGAGCAGCTCTTTAGAGCAACCTCCTTTGCAGGGGAAATATTCCCTGTTAGGAATGTCCTGTTTTACAGGGATAGGGAAAGGTGGGAGCTGCTGCTCCCCCACAGATGCTGAAGGTCTGACTGATTTTTTTCTTCCTGCAGTCAGCAATGGCTGGGGCTCTCTATCCCTTGCGGTACAAATTATAATGATTTTTATATATATATAATATAAATTATTATAATTTTATATATTATATATATATTATATGTATTATATACAATATATTATATATTTAAAATATCTAAAATTACACATTATATAGAATCATATATAACAATCACATAGAATTATAATTTATAATGATATAATAATAGATAATGTGTAATATATAATGTATAATATAATATATAATATATAATAT
>NC_031782.1:1769497-1783219 GCF_001522545.3 Parus major
ATATAATATATAATATATAATATATAATATATAATATATAATATATAACATAATATAAAATACATAATATATAATGATTATATACTATATGCTATATAATAATTATCTTTTATATATTATATTGTTTATATAATATAATATGTAATATGTAATGTATTTTTTATATATTTATATATTTATATATTTATATATATATTTTTATATATATATATATATTTTTGCATCTGACGTGTTTTGGAGGTGCCTGGTGCAGTCTCTCCCTGTCCCAGCTCAACAACAATTCCCAGCTGTTGTTTCTGGAAAGGAGAAGCCAGGCACAGCATCCTGTGCTGCTAAGGCTCCTTGGTGGGCTGAAGTGGCACCAAGGACACAAAATCCTTGCCATTGGCACCTGCTGGGCTGGCACCCTGCTCTGCAGCACTGGTGTTCTCTCCTCAGCCCCACCTGAAGCGAGAGGGACAGCAGGACACCAGCACAGGCCAGGAGGTCGGACACCTCTCCAAAGAAACACCTCCATGAGCTTTTCCAGGAGGAAACACCCTGGGGAGGGCAGGAGTGTCCCACACCGTGCTGCTGCCACCCCGATCCTGCAGGACCTCATCACCTTCCATCCCAAACTCCAAAGCCCCAGGGCTGGGGAGGCTGCAGCTCCCTCCCAGCCCCAGGGGAAGCTGGCACTGCTGAGCACCAACAGAGGATTAAACCCTCCCAGCTGCTGGAAGCCAGGGCAGCACAGGAGCCATCCACTGTTGCCAGTCCAAACAGAGAAGCAGGTGGGTTTTCAATCCCCTGCAGATCCTGATGGGAGAGGGGAAAACCCATCTCACACCCCCCCTGCCCACTGCCAGGGCTCAAAGCACTGAGAAATGAAGGAAATTTTTGTCCACATTATGTTTCCTCCCTGCTCCTTGAGGTGTTGGCTTTCTTTAATGAGGCCTGAAGAATTCACTGGGAAAATGTTGGGAAATAAGTTTAAGCAAGGACACTTGACTACAGCATAAATACCATAAATCCTCTTTATTTAAAACACGTCAGTCAATAGGACCTGCAATAAATACTCTGAGATTTGAACATACAGATCTTCATCTCTGGATTTATTTGGCACAGCAAACCCTTTACATTTCCTTGTTTATGTACAGCTCCACGTATTGCTATATATAGATAATGGATATACACACACATATATCTGTATATGCACTTGTGCAAAAACGACTCTACCAAGGACAGGAAAGAAGTGAATATTTCCCAATCTACTCTCCCTGGCACTGCCAATATTGCACAGAAATTCAGCTGTGGATTCTCCTGCCACAGGGAAAATGGGAAAACTGAAATTGCATGCATGAAGAAGCAGCAAATCCACTTATTTTTTCAGGATGGAGAAAGTTTAAAAAAATCTCTCTTAAATACTGTGCACCTTTACACACAGCAATTCCAACTGCCAGATCCAGGGGGATGGGGGTTGTGTCCTGCTCTTACAACACTCCAGGAAAGAGAATTTCCTTCCAAGCTGTGGAAACTCCAGTTTCCAGCTCTGTCTGGAGCCGGGCTGCGTCCTTAAAACCCCAGCGGAGCTGGCTGGGCTTTGTTTGTGCCAGGCAAACACGAGAGGAGAACAGGGAGAGGTTGTTCCACTGTAGGAACAGCATCTCCCAGGAGCCAGTGCTGGTGGGATATTCCTGCTCTGGAATATGACAAAAAGCACCTCCAGGTTGCTGTGGGTGCAGCTGCTGCCCCACAGAAATGTTTTGGTGAGGGGGTGTAGCCAAGCATCAGCATCCTCAAAGCCCGGGCTCATTGCAAAATGCTCTCTCTGCCCCCAGCAAGAGACATCAGTGCTGGAGTTTGCTTTCAGCAGAGCTCCAATAAATTCAGAACAAGGGGGAGAAATGCTGGGGCTGCTGGGTTGAAGTCTCAGAGAGAGCCAAGCTTTCACACTGGAAGAGATTCTTGGGAGGGAGGAGATGCCGAGGTGGCCACGGAGCAGAGAAACCGAGCAAAGTGTGGAAACAGCGAGGAAAGGAACCCTCACCTTGCAAAACACCGATCTCAGGGAGCCTGGAGTGGCTCTGCCCGTCTGCTGAGAAAACAGGACAGCTTTTCACAAGAGCCTGCCCTGAACCTGCAGAACTGCTCTGGCTCCTGTTCCCATTGCAGACCCCGGGAATCACCAAACAGGGGGGTCAGGCAGGGGCTGGCACCTCTGCACAGGCAGCTGGGGAGGGGAACACGGGGGCAGCGCTGTGACAAGAGCAGCAGCACCTTCCCCAAATCCCCCTTCCATCCCCAGAGCCCAGGGACAGCGCCAGGCACAGCAAGCTCAGTTTTCCTGCTGCTTTTAGGGGGCACTTTGACAGAGAGCAGGGAAGGGAACAGGCGAGGCAGGCCCTCCTCCCTCCTGCCACAGGAATGAACGTGCTCATAAACCCATCTCCTTGGGAAATGGATTCATCACCCAGGGAAAATAAACACTGAGAGGCAGAGGGCTGGCAAAGGGAGGGACAAAACCTTTGCCTCGGTCTGTGGGGTTTGAGACTCCTGGCAGCAGGAGATGGAATTAAAGGTGCAGGAGCAGCCTGTGCCCATGTGCTGGATGAGCCAGCAGGGGAGAAAACAGGGCTGGAAAGACAGAGAGTTTTGTCTGGAATTCAGGGAAAAAAGGAGAGTCTAGGACCTTTGGAAAGGGGGCAGGAAATTTAGGATAAAGTTGCAGGGAGATGCAGGGAGAAAAGTTGGAGGGAACAAATCCCAGCTAGAATTTAATCTGGCTGCTGCCAGAAAACAGAATTAAAAATGCTCCTAGAAATACATTGGCAAGAGAAGGATGGCTGAGGAGAACCTTCATCCTCTACTGGGGAAACACAAAGGGAGAGGCTGAAGTACTCAATGCCTTCTTTTACTGTTAAAGGTCTCAGCCTTTAACAGTAAAACCAGTTGTACCCCCTGAGCTGGAAAACATCTCCTGTGACAGGATGACCACTCCATGGATGAGGAAGAGGCTGTGAAGGATGCCTACCTGGATTTAATTAAGCTTTGACACCTTTTCCCACAGCATTCTCCTGGAGAAACTGAATTCCTTTAACTTGGATGGGTCCATTCTTCACTGGGATAAACCTGACAGGGTTAAAAGCCCAGAGAGTGGGGATGGAATAAATCCCAGGGCTCACTTTTGGGCCCAGTCTCGTTTAATATCTTTATCAATGATCTGGATGAGGAGGTTGAGTACATCCTCACAAAATCCCTAGACCACATTAAACTGGAGGGGAATGCTGACTTGCTGGAGGGCAGGACAGCTCTGCAGAGGGATCTGCATCAATGGGAACGCTGGGTTCAAGTTGAACTCGACCTCCAAGGCCCTTTCCAGCCTAAAAGGGTCTGTGATTCTACACCAGAAAGATGCTGGGAGATAAAGTGGGGGCACAAACACACCCTTATAGTAAATAAACCCTGAAATAAGCTCTGCAAAGCCCAGCAGCTGTGAGGGGGCAGAGCTCACACATCCGCTCCCTCTGCGGGCTCTCCGTCCCACACTCCTAATCCCTGACCCTTTTCAAACATTGGGGGGCATTTAGGGACTGAAATCTCTGCTGTGCTGGGGCCTCACCTTCACCTGAACCCCATGGTGGGGTTCCAGGGCTAAGCCCTGACACCCCAGGACAGTGCAAGATGCACCTGTGGGCAGTGCTGGGCTGCAGGAATTGCTGATCAGTTTGGGGTATCAGGCACTTTGGGAACAGCCAGTCCTAAAAAGGCATTTGAGCCACGCTTCCAGGTGTGATCTGCACCCAGAGCCTTTTCCTTCTGCTCATTTCCACATCTCCCAGTGCCACAGCTAGCGGCATTTCCAGCCCTGGCTGCCCAGGAATGCTCCCAAGAGGAAAAGGATTGGAGTAACCCAGGAGCTTTCTGTTCTGGGGATGAAGCAAAGACAACCCTGATGTGGAAAGTGCAGCTGCCCCAGCCCCAGGCAGCAGCCACAGCCAGGGCAGTATTTTGTAACAACACCCAAGCTGTGTTTGTGACGTTCACTTTGCCAAGACTTTAAAAACAAAAACAATCTGCTTGGCTAAAGTGGATAAAAGCAGTGGATGTAGGGCCAAGCTCCAGCTGGCTGCACACCATCCCCTGGGGGCTGAGTCCCCTCTGTGTCCCCACCTCTGTGGCAGGGGCACGAGGTACAAGCCAGCAGCACAGCATTTGCTTTAGCCTGCTCTGTTTGCAGGGAGAATTTAATATTTGTCACTGATCTCCCTCGAATGAAGTCACCACTGTGTATTTTATCACTGTGGCTTTAACCTGAGCCAACTCTGCCAGTGTAAAATCCTAAAATCCAATTTAAACAGCAACTCCTGACTTCAATGCTCCATTTTTAAATGCTTCTATAAAACTATCTTTTTAATATAAAATATTTTAACAGGACAAAGCTTTTTCTTTCCAGCCATGGAAAGGTTTGGCTTTGGTGGTGCCATAATATTTTTTCCTCCAATATTTCTTTCTTTTGATTCCAGCTGCCCCCAGAACTGCACAGTTAATATTTCACCAGTTTTACTAATGTTGCCTTAGAGGAAAGAAATCAGTTCTTCAACACCCAGACTCCACTGCAAGCTTGAGGTTTCCTCACACTGCAGCTGAACTTTGCAGTACCGAGGTCATTTGTCCAGTGCAAACAACCCAAAATTCCCTTTCCCTTCCACGCCCACGTGCTCTGGATGCTGGAGTGGGTTCTGCAAATAATCACTTGCTCATCTCTCAGCTTTGGCTTCCCACAGCCACAGTATCTGAAGTAAGAAGAGGAAACCAAAAGAAGAGAACAATTATTTGGACAACAAACCCCTCTCCACAAGTGCTACCGAAATGCAAGTAATTCATCATAGTGAAAATACAAACCACAACAGGGATGTGGGCGTGGGAATTCTCTGTGCCAGAGGGTCCTGCCTCAAACTGGTGAGGATTTGAGCCTGCTGGGGGCTGTCCTGACCCCCCATCACTGCGGGAAACCTTGTCCCTGTGTGCCCTGAGCATTGCAGAATAGAAAGTGATTGCCAAGAGTCAGAATGCAGGAGGATGGAAAACACAGCAGATATGGATCTCTGCAATCGAGAGGTTAATTCTCATTTCCCCTGAATGCTATTTGAGAATGCCAGCTTGTGCTGAGCTCAATTGCACCTGCAGCCCTGGAGTGAGTACCTACACTGAGTGAGTACCTACACTGAGTGTGCTCCTACACCGAGTGTGCCCCTACACCAAGGATGCTCCTGCCCCAGCTCCACACCTCTCTCACCTCTCGGTGCTTGTGCAACACGAAGCAAACAGCACCAGCTGCCAGCCCTGCGTGTCCCCTGCCCAGCAGCCTGGAGCTGTTTATGTGGCAGTGTCACCGTGTCACCTCTGGCATCCCTGCCAAGGCTGCAGGTGAGGGCACAGGCAGGCAGAGGGTGAGGGAAGGGCTCTCAGCCACATTCCCTGTCCTTGCTGCAGGGCTGAGCTGCAAAGAGAACGAGAGGAACCAAGCCAGTCGCAGGGGTAAAGGAGGAGAGGGGTCTTAGAGCTGCTCCTCCTTCCCAGCGCCCTTCTAAAGCAGGATCAGGACCACTTTGGGAAAGAAAAAAAGGAGGAGAAGGAGTTCCCAGAGTCTTGGTTTTACCCTGAGGGGTGTGAGAGCTCCAGGAGTTTGTCCCCACACCTTGCAGCAGCAGTGACACCCTCCGTGCTCCCTGCCCAGCCGGGGGGATTCCCTCCAGCCCTGGCGGCACCAGCGCTCGGGGAGGGTCCCGAGAGCGGCCAAAGCCACACGGAGCCTGCGGGGGGGTGTCGGTATCCAGAAACCCCCTCCACCCCATCCCAGCTCCGGCTCCTCCTGCCCCAAAGCCCCTCTGCCTCCTCCTGCCGTGGGGACTCAGCCCCGGGCTGCTCACTCGTCACCCACCCAGGTCTCCCGGGGCACAGCGACCCCCACACCCCCAAACTGACCCGACAATGCCACCAACACTCCCGTGGTGTGGGGCGAGCGCCTGGAAATGCGGGGGCTCCGCACGGCTCAGCACCCCCGAGCACCTCCCGAGCATCCCCCAAGCATCCCCCGGGACTCCACGGTCCTTGGAGCGCCGAGAGGTCCCGGGAGAAGCTTTTCCTGCACTTTTCCTGAGTATTCCTGGAAGAACCCGGCACTTGCACACCCTCCAGCTTGTCACACCGGCCCCAAATCGCTGCTCCCCTCCAGCCAGGGACTGTCCTGTCCTGCCCTGTCCTGCCCTGTCCGGGGACACCTGGCAGAGCCTGGCACACGGGACAAAACCCCCTCCGCACCCAGCCCAAGTGACCTGCAGCCGTCCGGCGGTCGGAGCGGCGCTTCCAAGGTGCCACGGAAAATCCAAATCCTCCTCCCCTCCCACCTCGCTGTCATCCGAGCCTTGTAGTTCAACAAACCGGGCGCTTTACAAGCTTTTGGTTGGACGCAAAGCGCTGGGCTGTGATTGTAGCCGCGTGTCACCCGACTTCCCAGTGCCACATTCCTGAGTCCCACAGTCACAGCCTCACATTCCAGGCAAACGCTACGCTTATTTCTAGTATTTATTTTTTGTTTTTTTTCCCCCCTGCAGAAAGTCCTGGCAAAGCCAAAGCCCAGAGAGCGCTGGCAGTTTCTGGGCTGTGATCAAACTGTCCCGGCAGCGCCGAGCTGCGCTCAGCCCCGCTCCCTGCATCCCTTCCCCGCCGGCTCGTCGCAGATCAGATCCAGGGGTTTTGCCATCTCCGCACACTGCCGGGGCTGGACAATGCTGCCACCCTCGCCCCAGGTGCCCTCCTGGCCCGGAGGGCTCCCACAGCCGCCAGCGGGGTTGTGAGAAGGGGACCGGGAGCGGTCCCGGCGGTGCAGGGGGGGTCCAGCCCCGCTCCCAGCAAGGTCATGAGGTAGTTCAGTCCCAGGCCAGTTCAGTCCCGGCCACGGCCAGAAAGTCCCGTCTGGGACGAGCATTCTGCAGAGCCTCGCATCCCCCACCCCGCTAAGGGACCCCCGGCTGGCGCCCCAAACCGGGGGGGAGCTGCCCGCAGCCCCTCCGCCCTGCCAGGGGCCAGCCCCGCTTTGCACACTTTGAGTTTGGGCTTTCCCGTTCGGTTTTAGGCGCTCTCTATTAAAGAATCACTGCTGTTATTTATCAAAGGAGGTTGATTTTCCTCGAAAAGGCTCCTCTGTGCGACCCCCAGAGCCCCCAGCACCCTCCCCGCCGGGCACAGTACCTTTGCCGTGCAAAAAGTCCTCGGGGCGAGGGAAGGAGCCCTCCTGGCAGAGCAAGTGGCAGGTTTTATCCGTGGCCAGGGGGTAGCCGTTCTCCTCCTCGTTGTAGTCGCTCCTGCCGTTGCTGTTGGAGTAGCCGTTCGCGTACATCTTCAGGGCGGACCTGCGCAGGCACAGCAGCTCCTGGAAGGCGTACCTGAAGTCGGGGCTCCGGCAGTAGATCAGGGGGTTGAAGGCAGAGTTGATGTAGCCCAGCCAGTTCAAGAGGATGTACACGTACTTGGGAATGATGTTGTCCTGGATGACGTGCACGATGTTGACAATGAAGAAGGGCAGCCAGCACAGCGTGAAGGTGCCCATGATGATGCCCAGGGTTTTGAGAGCCTTGTGCTCCTTCAAGAAGAACTTGGAGGAGCGGCGGTTCCCGGCTCCCCCTTTCTGCTCCTGCTCCTTGTTCTGGGTGTGAAACCTCCCCTCGCTCCTGTCTATCTTCTGCAGCTGCTTCTTGGCCACCTGGAAGACCCTGGCATACACGAAGACCATGACGACGAGGGGCAGGTAGAAGGAGATGATGGAGGAGGCAATGGCGTAGGCTTGGTTGGTGAAGAAGTCGCAGCACATCTCATTCTCGTAGCAGCGGATGGCGTCCTCGTGCTCCGCCCGGTACCAGTGCATCTGGATGGGCAGGAAGGAGGTCAGGCCCGACACCACCCACACCACCAGGATGACCACGCGCGCCTTGCCCTTGGTCAGCAGGCTCTGGTACTTGAACGGGGAGGTGATGGCGAAGTACCGGTCCACGGCGATGACGCACAGGGTCTCGATGCTGGCCGTGACACACAGCACGTCCAAAGAGGTCCAGAACTCGCACCAGAAGTTCCCAAACTTCCACATCTCCATGATGATGTGGCAGGCACCGAAGGGCACCACGGCCAGCCCCATGACCAGGTCGGCGCAGGCCAGCGAGGTGATGAAGTAGTTGGTGACGGTCTGCAGGCGCTGGAAGCGGGCGATGGCCGTGATCACCAGCACGTTGCCGAAGACGATGGCCAGCACGATCACCGACATCAGGATGCCCATGCCCACCATCCACACGTCCCGGGACACCGTGGGGTCGGCGGCGCTCTGGTTGGTGCTGGCGTTGCCGCCGGGCAGCTCCGTCCCCGCCGCGGCCATGGCCCGGCGACAGCCCCGGCCGGGGCTCGGCTCAGCTCAGGGCTCGGCAGCCGCGGCGCCGCTCCGGGAGCCGCGCATACGGGACAGGTGCGGGGCGGGTGCGGGGCCGCTCCGCTGGGGCAGCTGGCACCGCTCCCGTCCCGTCCCGTCCCGGCAGTGTCCCGGCCCGTGTCCCGGCCCGTGTCCCGGCCCGTGTCCCGGCCCGTGTCCCGGCCCGTGTCCCGGCCCGTGTCCCAGCCCGTGTCCCAGCCCGTTAGGCGCCGCGGAGCTTTTAAGTGACAGCAGCCCGTGACATCAGCCCGCCGCAGCCAATGGCAGCCGGCACCGCACCCGGAGCCCCCCCGCACCCCGCGGCCACCCCCGCCTGCCCCACGCGCGTCCCCGCCCCGTGCGCTGCATCCCTGCACCGTGTCCTGCATCCCCGCATCGTGTCCTGCAGCCCTGCACCGTGTGCTGCATCCCTGCACCGTGTCCTGCATCCCCGCACCGTGTCCTGCATCCCCGCACCGTGTGCTGCATCCCTGCACCGTGTCCTGCGTTCCCGCCCTGTCCCCGCACCGTGTGCTGCATCCCCGCACCGTGTGCTGCATCCCTGCCGTGTCCCCGCACCGTGTCCTGCATCCCTGCACCGTGTGCTGCATCCCCGCACCGTGTCCTGCATCCCCGCCGTGTCCCCGCACCGTGTCCTGCATCCCTGCACCGTGTCCTGCATCCCTGCACCGTGTCCTGCATCCCTGCACCGTGTCCTGCATCCCCGTACTTGCGGTGTTCTCTTGTCCCCCGCCCCACTTGTCCCTGTGCCTCCTGCCCGCGGTGCCACACGTGCTCTCCTTGTGCCATCAATGTCCCTGCCCGGAGGTGTCCCCACCCCGCCCATGCCCCCCCACCGTGTGCTCCCTGCGTGTCACCAGAGCCAGGAAAATCCCGAGGGCTCTGGGGCTCCTGGTGGTGGTGAACCCCTGGCACCCCGTGGTCGTTGGTGACACCTCGTGACAGGATGTCACCCAGCTCCCTCGGTCCCCAGCTCAGTTTTGTGGGGTGAATCCAAGTGAAGCAGCCACAGAAATCCCAGAGCTCACCCCTTAAGTGTCCTGGGAGCACTGACCAGGCAGGGAATGACCACTGGACACTGTGGCTGGCCACTCTGCAGCCAGGCACGTGGTCAGAGCCAGACACTGTCACGAGCATTTCCCTCCAAAACAAACAAATTTGCTAAATAAGGGCTAAGGAATCCCGAAAACTTCCTTTTAGCCTGACAGGAGATAACGCTGCCTCTGGAGTTTCATTTCTGCCACCCCTCTGAAGCAACGCTGCTCTCCCAGAGACACATCTCACTCTGCTGGCCCTGGGTGCTTTCAGAGCTGAAAGCTGTGGTTCTTAAACTGCCCTGTAGCACAGAAAGGGAGAAAATAAAGAATTGTTTTGGCCAAATTACCCCAATGGCACCAGCAGCAGCTGCAGGTCAGTCCCTGGATGATGGATCCCTGAAGGATGCAGCTCTGTGGTCCTCCCAGGGCACAGGCAGTGCCAGACTCTGCCTTTTTCAGCAATTAAACACTTAGCAAATCTTGTTTGTAACTCATCAGCTCTTGGGCTCTGATGTGTTTTCATGATTCTGACTCATTTTTCCCACAGTACTGGGGTGCCAGGACAGGCTCCCCCCTGTCCCCTCTGTCCCCACCACAGCTGGCAGTCCATGTCGTGCCTCGGCTGTGCTGGGGGTATTTATAGAGAAGGGAGGAAGTTCTGTGGTTTAAACCAGAGGGGCAGATGAGGTACTGGAATCAGGAAATGAGATTAAAGGCAGTTTCAGGGCTATGAAGTGTCCATCTTAGCAGGGACCTCCCTGCTCGCTCTTCCCACACTTCAGGGGTTGGAAAAGTGAACAGACAAGGAACAGGAGCTCCAGAAGTCACCCCACTGCAGACATCTGGGAACGCAGGGGCGCTGGGAGGAGCTAATGACCTCAGCTAATGACCTGGAGCTTCCCCTGCCCCTAAGATAAAGAAAATAAACGGGGCCATCACTCCCTCCACACACACCCGGGCAGAGCTGGGACCTGCAGGGTTCGGTTTGTGCCACCGAGGCTCCCACAGACCTCAGCCTGGCAGGGCTGTGGCTCACCGGGGCTCAGGGAACACGGGCTGGGTGCAATATCCATTCCCACCCTCTGCCCCAGGCCAGCAGCGCTCACCTGGCAGGGAAAACACAGCCAAAACCCCCTGGAAAAGCAGGGATGCAGAGGAGATGCAGCACTGAGAGCGAGGAGCACAAGGAGAAGGAAAAGCAGAAATTTTGGGAGCTACACCTCATCCTCAGCTCCCTGTTCCCCCTTTTTTTGTAAGAGCTGATGTGACAGCTCTGGGAAGCACTCGAGGTGTCAGGCAGTGACCAGGTGAGTTTGCTGGGCTGTTTCTGAGTATTCTGACACCAAACCCAACAAATTTAGTCCCCTATCCTAATAAACATATGGATATTGATCCTCCAGATGTTCAGCCCTGCAGGCAGCACAGGGCCCTGGCGGGAGCAGAAGCAGAAGCAGATTTGGGGATGTGAGAGAGACAAAAGCCAGTTCTCTGCTTTGCAACAAGTGTTTTATCCAAGGCATCTCTGTCTCTGGCAGCCCCTCTCCAGAGGATTCTGTAAATCTGTGGCTCAGGGTGCAGGGATCAGCCAGCCCAGATTTTACAGCTCGATATTTTGTCTTTGTTGTCCTCTGTTGAAAGAAATCTCAGCCTGGGCTTTGGTTACGAGGCTGAGCCGGAGGAAGCAGGGCAAGGCTGATTTTTGTTCCTTGATTTTCTCCCTCGATTTCCTCTTTGGCAATCTTTGCTCATATTTTAGGTGTGGCAGGGTTGGGCCCAGGGCTTGAGATGATTTTTGTCTTTGACTACACAGCCGTGGCCCTCAGTGAGTTGGACAAGTGACCACAGGTTCAAAAATAAGAGGCAGGAATTTGCCCCACATAAAAATAAATTCCATTACCCCAAGTCTCACTGGCTTTTGAGATCTGCATGACTTTACCTGTGCTTTTGAGTAATCATTAGATTTCCATCAGGTTTGAGGCTTCATATTGGAGCAAATACAATACCAAACCTCTGAGATGTTATGAACACAGTTCAGTTTGAATTTTTTTGTAGGGGAGAGCCCCAAAATGGCTTTTTCTGGGCTCCTTGGGCTTGCAGGGTATCAAAACCAGACAGATCTCATTTGTTTCGTGGCCCTGGTGCTTTGTCATCACGCTGATCTTTTCCCTTTTCATAATTGGATGTGTGCTCCCTCCTCACTGAGTGACATTTGAAGAGCAGACTGTGGGATCAATGAGAAAGCAGGGCTGGGAGAGAGAAATAATCACTTTTATCAGCCCAGCTGACATAATTGGAATAAACAGCCGGGCTTTTGGGCATGGAAGACTTTCCTGAGGACTGTGAGGAGCAGGATGCTGGCCTGCCCAGATGTTTATCACACTCTGGAATTAGGCAGCATGGCCAGATCAGGCTCTTGGTGAGAGCTTGGAAGTGACAATCCTCAACAAAAACAGAATTTGGAGGCAGAGGAATTTGTGCAATTGCTCTGAATGCGGGGAAGCTGCGGGGAGGGTGTGAGGAGGCAGCAGCAGGATGCAGAGAGCAGGGAGGGATCGCTCCTCGCAGGCTGGGAGGCTGCAGAAGGGGAATTTGTCACACATGGCAGGATTTTGAGTGGCTTCTGCCCCATCACCCCCACCCAGCAGCTCAGAGGGGACACAGCCAGGTGCAGTGGGGTCACCTTAACGCAACCACAAATTCCCAGGAGCCTGGGCTGGAGTTGCACGCTCATGGTGCGAGGCCAAGGCTGATTCCAAAACAAATGCACCAAATCTTGCCTGAATTTTAGGTTCCTTCTGGTTTAAAACCTTTTCCCTGCCTTTCTCCCAGGGTCTTGAGCTGCTCAGACAATTCTTAGTATCATTAAGCAGGAGGTGAATTATGTGGCACCTGCACTGGTGTAAAGCTCTGGCTCCCATAAATAGCGGCCATGGATACAGGAGATATTCCATGGGAACAACACAGGGAGCTCTGCCCTCTCCACCTCTCCCTCCAGGAGGGTCTGCTGTGCCCCCAGGGTGAGAACACACGTCCCTGTGTGCAGCGAGGACAAACCTCCACCTCACTCCTAATTTTAGAAGGCTCCTCCATGAGCTGATAGGAAAAGGAACTCCGGGTGCTGGAATATGTGCGGAGTCCAAGAGGAAATTTGGTTTTTCCTGAGAGCTTTCTTATCAAATCTGCCTTTGTATCAAACCCAAAATAGCTGAGTGGCTGCTGAGCTTAGCCTCAGCTCCAGGGGGGTGGATTGAGGAGGAATTGCTGTAGGGATGTTCTTCATCTGGGACAGACCCAAGAGGGTTTAATTTGGTTTAATCACTTTTTCCTCCTGGATCCCAAGGACCTTTGCAGTCATTGTGCCCATGATTTTCTGTTTTCCCTCAATGAAACACAGTCAACCATTCCTTATTTCTCCAGGCATATTCACTGGTGTCTGTTCTTTTGGAGCAACTTCACAAGATAACAACTTTGGGTTTCTCTGTGGCTGCAGCATAAAGGCTCCCTAAAAACCTTGCTGGAAAAAGAAAATAACTGTTCCAAAGTGGCTTAGGTTAATTGCTGGAATTCTTTGTAAAGCCCCAGCCTGGCTGTACCGTGGGTTTTACACAGACACTGGACAGTTCCAGTGGGAATTATCCCGGGAATTTTGCTCTGAGTGTGGAAATGAATGGATGTCCTAAAAAAAGTCACCGGCTGAGTTCTGCAAGATTTGGGGACCAGAGGATCCTTAAAAAGTGACTGAGTTTGAGAAAAACCATCAGACTGAGAATCCTGGACACAGCCACCCCCAGACCATGCAAAGACAGTTGTTTAATTGGCTGCCATCAACTAATTTGCTTAATTGGGGGCTGAGTCTGGTGACAAGAAGGGTGGGAAACACAAATTCCCTCTTCTCTTTCCCACCTCAGCCTGGCCCTGATCCTTGCTCTGGGGGAATTCTCCAGCCCATTCCTAATTTTTATGTGTTTTATGTGTTTTATATATGTTTTTATATGTTTTTATGTGTTTTATATATGTTTTATATATGTTTTTTACGTTTTTATATATTTTTATATGTTTTTTTATGTTTTTATATGTTTTTATATGTTTTTATGTATGTTTTTATATGTTTTTATATGTTTTATATTTGTTTTTATATGTTTTTTATGTTTTTTATGTTTTATTTGTTTTTATTTGTTTTATATATGTTTTATATATGTTTTATATATGTTTTATATATGTTTTTAT
>NC_031782.1:1784303-1787385 GCF_001522545.3 Parus major
TCCTCAAAAAAACCTATTTAACTCCACCAACAAACCCTGCTTAACTCCTCCAACAAACCCTCTTTAACTCTTTAAACAAACCAAATTTAACTCCTTAAACAACACCAGTAATTGCTTTTGGGCTGTTGGGTTCGGCACCCACCTCGGAGATGGTATCTGGGACCGGGGCTTTGTGTGGTACCGGCATTTAATTGCACGCTCAGATTACATCTCTGACGAGTGTTTTTATTTGCTGCACGATGGTAATTGGGTGATTTTAATCAGGGGTTGATTTTATTTTCATTTTTTCTGGATGTTGCCAGCCCTGAGGGAAATGGTGTAAGGCTGTCTCGTGCTAAAATTAGCCCTGGCAAGCTCAAATTCGCCCCTTCCGCCAGCCCCCGGCACAATATTTGGGATGAGAAATTGCTCCAAGTCTGACCTGAGAACCTGCAATTCCTACCTCTCCTACTCCCACTGTTAACCTTTTCCATGCAGACACACACACAACATTTTTAGAACCTTGTATCCTCCAGAATTCCTCCCTAATCCCCAAAGAACAGGAATTTTCTCCCTCAGTTCAACAGGAAGTATCAAAGGCTCAGCTTTTTGCCTTAAAAAATCTATTTTTGTGTCTGTCTGAGGGCTGATTGCATGCCTGGAGATGCTGCTGCAGAAGAGAAATTCTCCAGGAACCAACCCTTTCTCTCAGAGTCACCTGTGTCCATCCCTGAAATCCCTGAGAGAAGTTTTCTCCACTTGTATTTCCAGTTCTAGGGATATTTCTCCCCCCAAAAAATATCTCTTGGCTTCCCTCCTGCAGCTGAGCTGCTCCCCAGGGCAGGACAGAAGGCCAGGCCAGGTAAAGCAGGATAATAATGAAGATTTGAATGCTTGAGGTGAGCACAACATCGTGCTGGCTCCCTGCTTTCTCCCCAGAAGGAAAGAAATCCTGCTGTGCCCGTAAATATTCCTGCAGGGAATCCAGCCCTGCCCAGCCATTGATTCCCCACTTCAAAGGTCAAAGCCTTTTGGTTTCATAATCGCTTGTGTAACCCTCTGGTGGAAGTGGGAAGTTGGGAAAGGTGTCCTGGAGGAGCAGTTGGAGCGAGGAGGGAGATGCTGCATTGCCCAAATGCAGGGCTGGCTGTAAATGTGGACCTGGGGTGGGATTTTAGGAGGGGAAAAGGCAGAAATGAACTCAAATGGGGTGGAATTTCTCCCTCCAGGCCGCTGTGGTTTCATCTGTGGGGTTTCTGGCTTCTCTCCTGAGATTCCCATCATCCTGAAAATGGCTCTGAGCTCTCTCCCCACCCACCACTGCCAGGTCCCTGGGGCCAGGGGCTCTCAAAAGCTCAGCCCTGTGCCTGGCTGAAATTCACAGATGTGAATTTCATGGAATTGCACAGCATTTGGGGGGATTTTACAAATGCAGATGCAAACAAAGTGACTTCATGCTTCAAATCTCCCAGCCCTGGGCAGGGGCCTGTGTGATTTTTGCAGTGAGAGCAGAGCTGCTGTGCTGGGCTGGCCTCGTCCCGCCTCCTTTGTTCCATCTGCTTCCCAGCAGGAGCACTTTTATCCCAGTTTTTAACCTCCTGAGCTCCCCTCTGTGCCTGTTTTTGGTGAATTCTGGGTCACCCCAGTCCCATTTGGGATGGGTGAGCTCTGTGGGTGCAGCACTCCCGGCAGGGCTGTGTGCATCCCTGCACATCCCAGCCACTCCATTCCTGCAGGATTAGCCAGGAGAATGTGGGGGCAGGAGCCTGGGGACATTCAGGGCAGGTTTGTGTCTCTTTAGCAGCTGCTGCTTTGGTTCTCAAGGCTCAGGTGTGGTCCAGCAGCAGCACCTCCACCCCGGAGCTGCCAACACAGGCACAGGAAATGGGAATTTTTGCCTGTCACCCCTCATTTCTCACCAGATATTTGCACAGATCCCTGTTTTTGTCTCCTAAACTGCTCTTGAGCTGCTGAAAGAAAGAGACCAAGGAGGTCACAGCAACACTGTGTCCCCTCTGGGGTTGGGGACACATCTTGTGGTGGCTTGGACATTGAGCTTGGCCCAGGGCAGGAGCTGTCACCACCAAGAACTGATGGGAGCACCAGGCTTTGTCCCACAAAAACAAGAGGTGGTCACGGGGAAGGAACTCCTGCCCTGTCATTTGAGAGCAACTCGCTCCTTGAATTTCCACAACATCTTAAATCTCTTCCTGAGGGCCTGGCTGAGGTGAAAAGGCCGGGATTTTATGGGCACAGGGAGGAGTGGGACAGATCCAGTGTCTGATGTCAGGCAGTGCATCCCAGACTTTTCAGCTGGAAAAGATCCTTGTCCCTGTCCAGCTGGAGAGTTCCAGGGTGGCTGTAGCTGATGGATACTGGTAAGAAACATTTCTTAGGAAGGTTTGCATTCCCTTTCCCTGGAAATCTCAGCTCATTCCTATTGCATGAGTTAAGGCAGCTGCAGAGTTCAAGTGGGTGCAGTTTTAAAAGGGAAAATCCTGTACAAAGCCCAGAATAAATAATTATGGATACAGCCATATGAAAAATAATTATAAGGCTTCAAATAAGCTAAACTAAAATAAACAGCAGCCCTCTCCTTCACCTGCTGGCAGCTGGAGTCCAGCATTGCCAGCCATGGATGTGGAAGGGTTCCTGGAGCAGGTGAAGGAGCTCGGAGTGGCTGCACCTCTCTGGAATCTGGTGCCAAGAGTAACAACCTCCTCCTTCAGAGCAGCACTGGGGACAGGAGGTCGTGGGTCTGGCCCCAGAGCTGTCACCACCAGCCAAGTCACCCGTGCTCTCCTTTCCCCCAAAGATTTAAAGCTCATTAATTATCCAATCCTCACAGTCTGGGTTATTGTTGTCATTGTAAATGAAGTCAGCAGCTTTTGTGGGAGATGTGGGAGACCCCAGTTCACAGGGATTTCACTGTGGGGGGAGGAATTCCAGCGTCTGGCCCAGCCCTGCCGAACCCAGCCCTGCTGAACCCAGCCCTGCCAGACCCAGCCCTGCCGGACCCAGCCCTGCCAGACCCAGCCCTGCCAGACCCAGCCCTGCTGAACCCAGCCCTGCCGGACCCAGCCCTGCCAGACCCAGCCCTGCC